>NC_091746.1:71953688-71968688 GCF_043380555.1 Nothobranchius furzeri | reverse complement strand
CCAACTGGAACCAGTTAGTGTTCGTGGTCATTCTCAGAATATGTCACACCTGCTCTGGTGTTGAAAGTTAGTAAATGTAAGTCCTAGATCATATTTGTGCCTTTTCTTTATTTACAATTATAACTTTTAGTTGATTTGGGTCTTGTTTCATATCACACAGTGACATTTGAAAAGCTAAAATGCATTTTTTAGAAATTGAAAAGCTTTTGTTTACAATAATAATAACAACAACCATGTCTAATGTTACATTGTCTGAGGGCACATTTTCTTGAAGGATTAAAATGTGACTAGTTAAGATTTTAATTATTTAAGCCTGTAATTAATTAGAAAATAATTTAAATCAAGTCCCACTTCTGATATACACATAGTATATATGCACATAGTATATATATATATATATATATATATATATATATATATATATATATATATATATATATATACTATGTGTATGTATATATATATATATATATATGTATACATACATACATACACATAATATATATAAATATTTATATATATACACACATAGTATATATATATACTATGTGTGTATATATATATTTATATATACACACATAGTATATATATACTATGTGTATATAAATATTTATATATATACACACATAGTATATATATATATACTATGTGTGTATATATATATATTTATATATACACATAGCATCCTTTAAAAGTGGTTTCTGCTTTATGAATCACACCTGTCCTAGAAATGTGCTCGGGTGTTTCTAGATCTCATCCTAACCCGATCCTACTTCCTGTCTTAAATGGACAATGCCTAATGACCTCATGATTATCGTGCATATAAATAAACCTGCTTATCGTGACAGTTCACAGGTAACTAAGACAACCGAGACAGAAATCCAGGCTCTGGGGCGTGATGCAGGCATGGAAAGGATGTTTTATTGCCTTCAAGTGTCATCAGACTGTTGCAGAGGTGAGCTGTGGAGCTGTGGAGTGATCAGGGCTGACATTAAAATCAGAAAAATAAATCCAAACACAAACAAGAGGTGATCAGATGGAGCCTAAGGGGGCAATAATAATTGATACTACCATTTGAGCAGCACTATGGTGATCAGGGATCGCTGAGATATTTCAGATCTATGGAGGAATTTTAATGAAAACATTTAATTATATGAAAACCATTCAAGAGGGAGCTGAGCCAGAAAGCCAGGCTCTCGGTTTACCGGTCGATCTACGTTCCTGCCCTCACCTATGGTCATGAGCTTTGGGTAGTGACCGAAAGAACGAGATCACGGATACAAGCGGCTGAAGTACGTTTTCTCTGAAGAGTGGCTGGACTCTCCCTTAGAGATAGGGTGAGAAGCTCGGTCATCTGGGAGGGGCTCGGAGTAGACCCGCTGCTCCTCCACATCAAGAGGAGCCAGTTGAGGTGGCTCGGGCATCTGGTCAGGATGCCTCCTGGACGCCTCCCTGGTGAGGTTTTTCTGGGCACGTCCAACTGGGAGGAGACCTAAAGGTAGACCCAGGACACGGTGGAGGGACTGTCTCTCACCTGGCCAGGGAACGCCTTGGGATTCTCCCGGAGGAGCTGGCCCAAGTGGCTGGGGGGAGGGAAGTCTGGGCCTCTCGACTTAGGCTACTGCCCCAGCGACCTGACTCCGGATAAGCGGACGAAAATGGATGGTTGGATGGATGGATGGTTTACGTCTGCGTGTGTGCGTGTTTCCAAGTCTGAAAATATGTCCTAAATTAAACCAGGTTTCCCGTCTCCAAAAGGTTGTTACACCAGGTCTAAATTTTGCTTAAATTGGGAATCAAGGCACGGATGGAGACTGATTTCAACCAGACTGCCTGTCATATAAATACCTGGGGAAAGGCGTCGCCTAGAGCACCAAAACAACAGCACTCAGGCAGTGATTGGCAGCACCCCCGTCAACTCCCCGATCTATAAGTCTTCCGTTATAGATCACAAAGTTTGCATGGAAAATCACTTAACGCAGTTTTCCGACCCTGTTTTGTGCGTTAGCAGCTTTAAATTTCTGCAGAAAAATGTTAGCAGCAACAGCTAAATGTAGCTCTCCATCCAAGGGTCGAGTGCAGCAGGAAGTTGCTCGTGTCTCTTTAACCCAAAACGTTATAATGCTAAGTTACATCAAACACCAACAGCACCCTGAAAGGCTTCTGCTGTCTCGTGTTTAGAGACAACTTATTGGAAAAGGTGTCCACGAGAAACTGTGGACAGAGCGGAATGTCGTGGAGCTCCTGGAAAACGGATCCTGGGATGTGATGAGTTTTAGGTTTCATGTGGAGATAAAAATCCTGCCAGTATGAGACAGAAGGTGTTTATTTTTGAACCTGCAGACTAGTGAAGCAGCCATCAGCTGTGTCTTCACAGGGAGCTCAAATCCATCTGAGACCAGAACCTCTGGGCCCACTCCCAGCACCATCCGGGATCTGCATGAGGAAAAAGCTTTGGGACACATCAACCCCAACATGAACGGAACCGATGAGACAGAAACCATCAAATAAAGCAACCGTCTGTTCCTGTGGGCTTCTGGGCCAGAAATATGGAACCCATCAGCTGATCGGATCATCGGAGAACAGCTGAGATCAAAGGAACCTGGGAGTGACAGGAGGTGATGGAATAGATCGCCTCGGTATTGTTTCTGTTTAAAACGAGTCGGTGATGTCATCTGATGTTAAAGTGTCCAGAAAAATAAAATCAATAAAATCACTTAAATGAAATCATGACAGGAGTGCTGGAGAATGAAGACCTGAACAGAAGCTTTTGATCATGTTATAAACACGATGTTTTAAATGTGTCTGATGCTGCTGAACATCTGTGTTGCACCATAAAATAGGACTAATGCTAGTTTTTCTTCTGACTGATTCAAAATGATTTTAAAAAGAGTTAATTTAATTAAATGTGAGCACTCAAAAAGTCCAAAATATCCAAACATTAAAGACCGAAAATGTGAAATTAGACCAAAGTTAACATAATTTATCATTCGTCTCTGCAAGCGCAGCTATCACACAGTGTGTGTGTGTGCATGTGTGTGTGTGCATGTGTGTGTGTGTGTGTGCATGTGTGTGTGAGTGTGTGTGTGTGTGTATGCGTGTATATGTGTGTGTGTGTCTATGCATGTGTGTGTGTATGCGTGTGCATGTGTGTGTGTGTGCTTGTATGAAAGTGCGTGTATGCGTGTGCATGTGTGTGTGTGTGTCTATGCATGTGTGTGTGTGTGTGTGTGTGTGTGTGTGTGTGTGTGTGTGTGAGTGTGTGTGTGTGTGAGTAAGTGTGTGTGTGCTTGTGTGCGTTTCTGTAAGTGTGCATGTGTGCGTGTTTGTGTATGTGTGTGTGTGTGTGTGTGTGCATGTGCGAGAGTGTGTGTGTGTGTGTGTGTGTGTGTGTGTGTGTGTGTGTGTGTGTGTGTGTGTGTGAGTGTGTGTGTGTGTGAGTAAGTGTGTGTGTGCTTGTGTGCGTTTCTGTAAGTGTGCATGTGTGCGTGTTTGTGTATGTGTGTGTGTGTGTGTGTGTGTGTGTGTGCATGTGCGAGAGTGTGTGTGTGTGTGTGTGTGTGTGTGTGTGTGTGTGTGTGTGTGTGTGTGTGTGTGAGAGTGTGTGTGTGTGAGTAAGTGTGTGTGTGTGTGTGTGTGTGTGAGTGTGTGTGTGTGAGTAAGTGTGTGAGTAAGTGTGTGTGTGTGAGTAAGTGTGTGTGTGCTTGTGTGCGTTTCTGTAAGTGTGCATGTGTGCGTGTTTGTGTATGTGTGTGTTCGTGCATGTGCGAGTGTGTGTGTGTGTGTGTGTGTGCATGTGCATGAGTGTGTGTGTGTGTGTGTGTGTGTGTGTGTGTGTGTGTGTGTGTGTGTGTGTGCATGGACGAGTGTGCGGGTGATTGTATGTCCACTTTGGAAGTTGGGTGCGGGAGGGGGGCTGGGATGGGAATATGGGATCTATGGGTTCATTTTAATCTGTGAAGTACTTTGAGTTGCATTTTTTTGTATGAATAGTGCTATAGAAATAAAGTTGATTTGATTTGATTTAGTGTGTGTGTGTGTGTGTGTGTGTGTGTGTGTGTGTGTGTGTGTGTGTGTGTGTGTGTGTGTGTGTGTAGGTTTTCTCACAGACGAAGGTCCTGACAGATGTTCAGTCACCTGCCTGACTAAAAGTGCACTTAGCAGCCGGATAACCAGGCGGACGCCTGCTGCTTCCAGCCGGTTCTGTTTCAGACCTGCTGGCTGGGGTTTGTCGGGTTCTGTGTGACGGACACCTCGCTGAGAACGTGGACGTATTAAATGTTTTATAAATTATTCAGCGGGGGCTGCTTAACTCCTGCTGGACCGATGCAGGACTTAATGTCCTATGAAAAACTGAAAGTCTAAAAAGGGTTTCGTCAGGCTAAAATTACTGATATGAATAGATTTATTACTGGTACCGGTGTCAGTACTGATCCCAATCAGTTATTAAAGAGCAAGTTCACTGAGATACCAGCTTATCATTGTGAAAGTGGTCGGTCACTGAGTTTTTCTTGCAGGCCGAACATGACGTATTCTCCATCTAAGATGGTTTTCTGGAGTATTTGTTGCTTGAAATGCTCTGACGACAAACAACACATCCGAATGAGAATCCGAAGGTTTTATTGCCACACGAGTGAGCAGGTTCACAACACACGACAGCTCCAACAATCTCGGCTCATTTAAACAAGACAGTGCAGGTACTGATCAGAGCGGATCAGTTCAGGTGCTAACACGACACTGGGTCATGTGACTGAAACAAAGCAACCGGAGTGGGCGGTCCTAGGATTGTTGCCGATGAGTCCAGCTGCAGAGTGGAAGAAACTGTTCTTGTGGTGAGAGGTTCTGGTCGAATGGATTGTAGCGTCATGAAGGTCCTCTAATTTGTGACAAAGGTCACATTTTCCCAGCTGGGTCGACTGTAACTTTGCCTCACAGATGAACCGTGCAAGGAGCCATGATGTCTGCTGAATATTATCCTTATCTGCTGCTGTTCCGTCCCAGAAGAAGGACACCTCAAGATCACAAGATCACAAGAACACACACACACACACACACACACACACATGGTCAGAACACACACACACACACACACACATGGTCAGAACACACACACACAAACACAAACACACACACACACACACACACATGTTCAGAACACACACACACACACACACGGTCAGAACACATACACACACACACACACACACACATGGTCAGAACACACACACACAAACACAAACACTCACACACACACTCACACACACACACACACACACACACACACACACACACACACACACACACACACACACACACATGGTCAGAGCACACACACACAAACACAAACACACGCACACGCACACACACACTTGATGTTAAACTCCACCGCCCAGACAGTCACACATTTGTCCCAAGCCGTGCTCTGAGGACACACAGGGTTCTGGTGTTTGGACATTTGGATCCGGCTGCGGGCCGGTGCCACCTTGATGGCTGACGAGCTCCTGATGACGGCCGAGTAGAAATGAAAGTGGACAGCTGATGGACCGCGGGGCAGCCCCAGTCCAGGGTCATCATCTGATGACCTTGTGCTGTCTCGCGTGGAAAGCTGATCTGACAGCACGGGGCCCGGGGCCACAGACCCACACACGGGTCGCCATCAGAACCAACACCGAGCAAATGATGGAATCAGGAGGAGAGGGAGGGCCAGGAGGTGTCGAGCTGTTAATATGAGCGCTTTGCTCGGTAATTAACCAATTAGTGCCTCGTTTTCTTCTTTCATAACCGTCTCCTGCAGGGATGAGAGGTTTGTTTAGAGATTCAGATGTTTACATGCTGAATCAAGAGTTCAGATGAAGTAAAACATCATTAAACTTCATCTGAGAGGGGGACAAACATTGCTGTTGTTTCATTTATTTCTTATTTCTTTTCCGTTTCTCTTCTTGTGGTGGTGTTCAGAAATTCAAGCTGGCTTATGTTGTGCTTTTATTTTGAAAGTCGTTGTGTGCTTCCAAGCCAGCCACGCCTTAATTAGCGATGTGACTCACCTATGTAACTAAGAAACGCGGATGAGGTGCTGAGCGGAGAGTTCTGTGACAAAGCAGGAAGAAAAGACTTGCAAAAGGACTAAAAAGCATGTTAAAAGATTCAGATGATGCTTGGAGTCCCTCCCTAGAGCTTACAGCCAACCAGGTATTTATTTGTCTTTGTTTTATGCACATTTTGTATTTTGAGCTCATTGTAAATCTTGTGTACACAGTTTCACGGTTTGAAGGTCAGAGAAAAGACGAAAGGCCAACAGTGAATCTGTTTAAAGGAACGACTTGTGTCTGGTCTGTTTGGGAGGCTCCAGCAATAAAAATAAAATAAAGCGTTTTCCTTCATTAGAGCAGCGGTACGGAGCCACTGAAATAAAAGTGCTGTGGTACTGTTTCTGAATCAGGAGGCTCTACTTTACAGACGTGTGGAAAACAAAGTTGAATGCTGCAAAGAGACCCGGGTGAAGCAGGTAGAGAAGCGTCAGAGTGAGTTAAACAGGAACCGACTGGGTTCCACTGAGAAACACTCTGAGGTGAGATGGACGAGGGTCTGACAGGGAGTCTCTGAAAACCAGCGGCTCTACGAGACAGCCGAGGACAAAGGGCAGAGAGGCGGTTCAACACTCGGATCCGTCCTGGAACGCTTTTACGACTTCAACAATCTCTGAGACTCCTCGTCGTTGCGGGTCCAGTCTAGGTGGGAAAAGGCTCTGAGGAAACATGTTTGTGCATAAAGTGTTGTGCTGATCAAAAATCCATCTAGCTTCACAGAATAAAGAATAAAAATTGTGCTGATCTATGAAAATAGGAGTAAGCAGCAAAAACCGAGACGAACGAAAAGGGTCTGATTTAAGGAGGTTGTTGTCCCGACGCCATGATAACAGACCGGCCTCGTCCCTTCTGTAGGCTTTCACCTCCACCTGTGATCCATCTTTATGCTGCAGTGCCGACTTTACCTTCACCGTTGTGTTGCTCTTGGGGGAGGCGACATAGCCGCAGGTGGGCACTAGAGGATGGGGCTAAGGACACATCCCTGAGGAGCATCCATGTTTGCTGAGGACACTTTTTCACTAAACAGATTTAGAAAACAGATGTTGGTGCTAAATGGGTGCTTGCTAGCTAGCTAGTGCCTGCATTAAGCACAAACATGCAACCACAGTTGGTCCAAAATGTTCAAAACTGTTGAGCTAACCGTCCCCACAGGATGAAAAAATGTGACTGACTACTTAGAAAAATACAAATTGATTTCAAGGTGACTTAAGGTTACTTTTCCAAGATATCAGTGCAAATCTGAACATTAAACCGTTAGAGTGGACGAACACACGCAGCCTGCTGGACAAGGGCGCCCCCAAGGGGTGGCCAGGGGTGGCCATGGCCACCCCTAGAAAATTGCAGGCCCCCGTAAGAAAAGCCAATGTTAACAAATCATATTAGTGTTCAGTCAAACCATATATTAATCTTATAAATTCAAGACATAATTGTAAAACAAAATAAAAATATTACAGTTATTGACTAAAGAAATAAAAAAAATACGTATGTTTCTGCTGCTCACCTTTTAAAAAAAAGTTTTTATCTCGATAGTTTTTTTTTGTGAACACAGCAACAGGTGAATAAACCTAAAAAAATTAACTTTTTAAATAAAAGTTGGGGTAACATTTTAAACAACTGAAATGTATTTTTCTAAAATGTTTGCATTTGTAAAATTTAAGTGAAATGTTTTGCATACATGCTGTTATTTTAATAAAAACGAATAAAGGTGCAATGCAGCACATCGCCACAGGCCAAATTCTCCCAGTTACCACAAGGACCAATTTGGTGTGCCACCCCAAAAATGTCTCTGGCCACCCCATCAAAGTTTTCTGGAGGCGCCCCTGCTGCTGGAGAGACAAAAGTCTTTCTTCCAGAAATGCCAGTCGGGGGCCCCAAGCCACGCTTTGGACATGCGGTGTGCACCACAGCATTTACCCAACCAGACCTTGTGAGCTGTGATGACTTTTCAAATTCACTATTCTAGTTGTGATGCTCAACTAAATAACTGTAATTTTACATCTATTTCACTTCTGTGTCATCAAAGCAACTAAACCGCTCTTAATTATTTACATACTGACTGGTTTGGGATTATTAAATGCCTGAAATGTCTCAAGAGTTGCTGTTTTAAGGTACTTTTTTATGTCGGCAGCAGTTTTATGGTAAAACATGTTTGGAGATGAAAACCTGAAAGAGATCAAAATGACTTTTACTAGACTAGAATAAACTGTAGCCTCTCATTAAAATGCTTGTTTATGTGAAATAGATCTTTTTAGAGACATGAGGCTCCTTAACCTTCATGTCCTGATTCAACACCTCCTGAGCAACAACTAGGTAAAGGGTTATGCTTTCAGACAGAGCAGCGACAAGAGTCAGGATGTCCAGGAAGACGAGTGGAGCCATGAAAACAGTTGTTTTGTTGCACTTGAACACAGAAAAGTGTTGAGAGGTGTCACGTTCATCACCTTAATACCGGAGGAGTATTTTCGGACCCACCTCAGGTGCTGCAGTTGTATTTTGCTCCTGCGGTGCAACAGAATTAACCTTTTCTGAGCTGAAACACCTGACTTGAGTCTCATATTTACCTAAATTTAGTAGCTATTTCCTATTTTTATTGCTAATTGGTGGTTTACAGCAACAAGTGGTGACATGAAATGATCAAGTCTAACGTATTGGTGCTGGCCTAAAAATAACAACAACAACAGAGTCTGCAGATGTTTCTGATGGAAATTAAGGCTCAGACTTCACATCTTTTTTTAAATTCTGACAAATCAAACGGTAAACTCTAGAAACGATGATTTTCTCCTGGAAGTTTTTTCTGTATTCTGAACCGACACAAACCTGAGAAGCTAATAAACTCCCAACCCCATCATGCCCGTGCTTTTATCATCCAGCCATTCAGAGGTCATTGTTATTGAGACAAGTGCTATCTCTCACGCTCTCGGCTTGCTACCGGGTTTTTTTTCTGTGCAAGATGAAATTTACTTGCTGCTTGTCACAACGTGGGTTGGAGGAGGAGGAGTAGGACCCAAAATGCAGAACGAGATGAATGAGGCAGAGGTGGAAGATAAAATGAAAATCCTTTATTTTAGAGCAGTCCTCGAGGGCAGGGAGCAAAAACACCAAAAATCCCCAACAAACGCTCGAGACCTAGAAACACTCAAAACTAGAGAAGAGAACGAGACAAGACTGACAGGGAACAATGGACCGACAACCACACAGAGACACAGACAGGGTTATGTACACTGGGGAGGATGAGAGGGAGATGAACTACAGGTGTGTGGGGAGAGAGACCGGGTGAACTCAATTACTTATTAGGGAGGAAACAAACATGACCTAAGAATAAACTAAAGACAAGAAGAGCAGGAACATAACTAATAATCTAAGGAGGGGGAAAAAACTCAAACACAGGTGGGAAAAAACATACTAGAGAAACTAATAAAATGAACAGCTGTAACTAAAGGAAAATGACCTAAGAATAAACCCTTAAGACCTGAAGGGCAGCAAACATAACTAATATTGTAAGGGGGAAGCTGAAACTAGAGGAAAACACTACAGAAAGAAAAACTACAGGGGCGTGACTAAAAGGGGGCCAAGGGAGCACAGGACCTGGGAGGGGGATGCCTGAGGAGGGAAACCTAGCGGGCTGAAGATCTGGGGGCAATGGGGAGCACCAGGAGACACAAGAGGAAGACACAGACAAGGACACATGAAGGCGCTAGGAGACACAAAAGGAGAATCTAGAGACGGATGGAGAACACAAGGAGACACATGAGGAAAGGGGCAGACGCAGATCATGACACTGCTAAAAGAAGTCTGGGCATTTCAGTGTAATTCTAGGAAAACAAACATTCTGGCGTTTAACGACAGCAGAACACAGCACGTCATTCACTGAGGGTGAATGACGTGCAGCAGATTCACTAATTAGAGAAAAGAATGATTAAACATGGAACAGGAAGTTGGGTTTCAATCAGCTGCTTTGCATTAAACATTGTCTCAGCCAAGGGATGGACTCCCTCACAGTTTAGGTACCTAAACATCCTCCCAGAGGAACTCCTCCATCCACCCACCAACAGCTTGCTAATGAACGATGTCTTCACCATGACGAAGCACCGGACCAGACGGATAAAGTCAGAACTGCGTCGATCATCCACCTTCTAGGTTTTGGATTAATTTAAATATTAAATTAGTTTTTGATGCGGATGAGTATCTAAAGGTGCACTGATTTTGTTTTAAGGGCCAACACCCATTTGTTTAGCTATCTGCTGAAACCAATTTTGGCTGATTTAAACCCGTTAAAAGGAACACATCAGCGGTAACATGAATTAGCACTTAGGGGTGTTGACAACAAGAACCAAGAAAGATTTATTATTTCTGCTTGAAAAAAGGTGCATTCATGGACCAAAAATAAATTGGACATTTCAGCTTCAGCTGATCACAGACACATACACAACAGGCTGATCTGCAGCCAAAAGCACAAAACACCTAGCATTTAATCCATTTACCTTTTAAACATATTTTACCAGCAGACAGCAGGTCATTTTTCCCATTTGTCCAGGGCTCTTATTTTGAAGGGGTTTTACAGGAAGTCTCGGTTTGGTGAAAGTGAACGGATCTGAGACCACTGAGACCATCGTTTAAAACGTTCCCTTCGGATTTTAAAATTAAGTCAGAGAAGAGATTACTCTCAGCATCCTCGTCATGTCTGTCGATCAAAATCCCACCACAGCTTTTAAAGACACGCCCACCAAACACAGCGAAGCATCAATAATTTTAGGAACTTCTACCACAGTAACCATCAAAACCAGCAACTGTTTCAACCACATTAAGACCAAGTAATGGATTAAATAAATGTGATAAGTATTCTAATGCAAATGAACCCTTGTGACTGTGAGAAACGTCCCACTCACACCAACGTGAGGCCCTGAAGGCAGCTGCTGCGTGTGAGTGGCATTCTGGGAGTGTGGGTTGATAGTGGTCAGCCAAGGAGCTCTGAACTACTTTGTTAGTCACACAAAAAGAGAGGGAATAAAAAGTTCAATCACTGAAGTCGTACTTCAGCCTTCGTTTGGCTCCAGCAGCTCAGATAAAACCACACACTCCTCCTTCAAAGTAAGAGTCCATGGAAATCCTCAATTATGATTATTACACAGGACCTTCATCCATCTGCATCACATCATCAAACAGAGCTAAACCATCGGCCGGGAGTCGAGAATAAAAACAACATGTCAAGATTAACCAAGAAAAGTTGGATTTTCAAAATAAAATCAAAACATTTTCTGAAAAACTGTGAAAAGTGTTTTTTTTTCAAGAATACTCTGATAAATTAAACTATATTCCAGAAACTTTAGCTCTTTTTGTTGCAGTACCCACCCATAAACTCATTGAATCCTTCACAATAAGAGTCTGATACATTCACATCTGTAGCTCATGAAGTAGTATATGTAACGATTCGTTAGTTACATGTTAAGTAATGACCCATAAAATGTGAGATTCCATAGGAAATATGAAATCAGTTTGGTGGATCTGTAAATATTACTTTAACCAGAAGATCGGAACTTCTTATTGCAGGGATCAGACGAGCCCCCACGACACGGAAGTGACAGAATTTGCAGTTCCACCCTCATCCACTAGGGGGCTGGGGTCAGAAGTGAGCAAATCCTCATTGACTTCCATGTTAAAAATACCAACTTCACAGCAGAAATAAACATGATTACAGCCTGGTACCAAAACATGTTTTAGGTTTAAATGATCTAGTTTACACTCATGACAACTCTGAGGGGGGTGAATATTTTCTCACTCTTCTGTTTAAGTGCATTAAATGCCTAAAATTCTGTATAATTAATGAGCATCAGACCCACGTGACCACAGAGCTAGCTCAGTGGAAAGGCCTCAGTAGAGCCTCAGTCTGGCCTGAAAGCTGTTTCGTCATTTTCAGTCTCCCAACTTAGACCAGTAGTTGTAGCGTTTGTGTATTCTTTTTTGGGTATTTTTTGTGCAATTGTTGGACAAAATGACTTGCTGTGGCATTAATTGCACTAATAGAGCGTCCAAGGAATCTCCACTTCATTTTTTTCGGTAAGTAAAATTATATTTATGTATTTTAGGTCACTGCCGAGCTGAGCTTAGATTTTAACATGTACTGTTTAACCATGAAATTTAAATGTAATAGGGTAAAACCCAGTGCATTTAACATAATGCTGCACTTTAGAAAATGGGTTGAAATATAACATGTTGGTGGAGCTGGGTTCCCACTATCGGCTTGTAGAGCTCTCGGGAGACCGATGTTTTCCACCCTTATCCCCTCCCCGCAGCTCGGCGCATCTCAGATTGCAGAGAGTGTGGCCCAATAAACCAAACATTTAGAGATAGCAAATGTTATTCTAATAGTATTTGATAGCGTCTGACACGTACTGCTGATGAGTTTGTAACAGGTCGGCATTGTATTTGATAAGTAAATAAATGTAGCGAGTATTTTTGAATTTGTATCTGGGGTCTGATTTTGTTGTGATCTTGTAATAAAACACACACACATACACACGCACACACATACACACACATACACACGCACACACATAAACACACACACACATAAACACACACACAAACACACACATAAACACATCCACACACACACACACGCACACACATACACACACATACACACGCACACACATACACACACATACACACGCACACACATACACACACATACACATGCTCACACATAAACACACACATACATAAACACACACACACATAAACACATAAACACACACACAAACACACACATAAACACATCCACACACACACACATAAACACACACGCGTGCACACATAAACACACACACACACACACACACACACACATAAACACACAAACACACACATAAACACACACACACACAGGCACACACACACACACACACACACACACACACACACACACACACACACACACACACACACACACACACACATAAACACACAAACACACACATAAACACATCCACAAACACACACATAAACACACACACACACAGGCACACACACACACATGCACACACACACACACACGCACACACACACGCACACACACACACTCACCACACATGCACACACATGCACACACACACACACACACACACACACACACACACACACACACACAGGAATATTCATAAAGTTTCACAGTGGTGTAGTGGCTAGTGCTGTTTTCTGCAACCAGAAGGTCCCAGGATGACATCACAGCTGTTGTGCCTGTGATCCCTTTGTAAGGCTCCTTTATTGTACTTTATATTAAGGGTAAAATTTTGCTTTCTAAGGTACAGGTTCGGCAAGCAAAAAGGGACAAACTACAAGGGTACTAGTTTGTACCCACAGTTGACGGTACAAAAGTGTACCTTTGAGGGCACCACCCCAGTGACGAGACATTGTACCCCTGAAGGTACTGGCCCCATTCCTGAAAACTGTAGCAATCAGTCTGAGGGTTCTGCTCGAAAGAGACCTTCTGGACAAGCAAATCAGTGCTGTAACAAAAGGCAGCTCGTATCATCTAAGGAGGGTTGCTGAGGTCAAGCATTTGCTGTCAAACATGATTTTGAGACAGTGATAATTATTGTAACCACCATCTACAGGTGGTTCAGAATGCCTGTGCTCGGCTTCTGACCAAGTCCTCCAAACACACCCACATCATCCCGCTTCTCCTCCAGCTTCACTGGCTGCCAGTCAACTTCAGGGTTCATTTCAAGATCCTGGTTCTGGTCTATAGGGCCTGAAGCTTGGTTTATGCTTGACGCGTTTACTTTCCGCTTGGTGAAGCGGCTCGCTGCTGGAACACGCTCCACAACTTACAGCGTTTATGGTTCGTGCGGCTCGTCTCTGCGGTGAGCCAATATTCTCCCAAACTGTAGGGGGCAGCATGGAGCTCTACGGCATGCATCCAACACTACACCCTAGCAGAAGTAGAAATGACTGTTTACAACATGGCATTCCAGCATTTTTAACGGCGTCCTCGTCTTTTCCGACAGTGCGAGCTATTTCTCTCCAAGAATTATTAACAACATGTTGATCACGGTGATCTCTGAGAGCTAAATCATACAAATGTCTGTATTTACGAACCTCTGCCATACTAGTTCTTGCCAGTCCGCCATATTTTTCCGCGTTCGACCGTCCGCGTGGTTAGAAAATTTCCTAGGTGCACGGTGCCGAAAGTTTGGGCCGTGCGGAGGCGCGGTGGAGGGGCGTGGTTGTTAAAATGACGCAACTTTTCCGCGCGGAGCCGTGCGAACCTCGTGGACATGTCAAGCATAAACCAACCTTTACATGGACAAGCACCATCTTACATTGGTGATCTTCTTAGTCCCTACACCCCCAGCAGGTCCCTGAGGTCCAGTGACCAAAGCCTACTGGTTGTGGAGCACCAGGCTGAAGGTCAAAGGTGACAGATCATCTGCTGCTGTGGCCCCCAGACTCTGGAACTCTCTCCCCCTGAGCCTGAGATCAGTGGACTCAGTGGTCTCCTTTAAAGTCACCTGTTCAGGCTTTGGTGGGACCTTCATCACCTCCCTCCCCTTATTTTGTTCTCATTCCACCTTCCCCGGGCTCCACTAGTTTCCCTCTTTCCAATTCACTTTCTCTTTCACTTTTCTTACATTTTCAATCACAATTTTCCTTTCTTCTCATTTTAAACATATTTTGAATCATTTTTTGGAAATGTTTTCATATTTAAATGGTTTTGTTTTTGTGAAGCGCCTCCTGATTGTTATTTTGAGAGGTGTTTTATAAAATATTGCTTTCTTTCTTTTCACTGTACCTTGGTCTCCCTCAGTCTCACCTCTCCTGTCTTCAAATGGTGCAAAATGCAGCAGAACGCTTACTGATGGGATCGGGGAAGAGCGACCACATTGCTGGCTGGCTGCTGTTGATTTTTGGGTTC
>NC_091746.1:71911188-71948688 GCF_043380555.1 Nothobranchius furzeri | reverse complement strand
ACCAACATCCGGTCCTTCTGGACCCCATCTAGACTTTCCGGGTCAGGTGTCATCATCGGTCCAAAGAGAGATGGAGCTGCAGCCACAGCCTCCCAGGAGCTGCAGCTCACCTGGACATGCAGGGAAATCCTGCTGGAGTTTGGATGTGAGGGTGGCGGTCCTCTTGGTGACTCTGGCTGGAGCCGTGATCCTGCTGCTTTTGTACAAACTCCTGCAGCTGAGGCACAGGTGTGTTTGATGGTGTGTTGGTCACATTTGATTTCACAGGACGTTCATCAGTCCCACAAGATGTCAGAAACCATACTCACTTTATTTTTCACTGCATTAAACCTAATGATTAACAAAACTCACCCATTTACTGCAGCTGCAGTCAGAGCAGCAAAAAGCCCAGTCCTGATGGGGGATGGTGTGTGTGTGTGTGTGTGTGTGGTGGTGGTGGTGGTGGGGGGGGGGGGGGGGGGGGGGGGGTGTTAAAAGATGAAAGTGACCAGAAATGTTGTTTTTTTTTTTTTTTCATTTTTATCATATGCTTCATATTTGGGTAATTTAACTCTTTTTTCCAGTCCTTCACGTCCTGCAGCGTTCTTTACTTTTGCACCTGCTGGATGTAATATGCAAATTAGGTAAATTCACCTTTTAGCCAAAATGGTGCAAGCTTTTCTCATTGAGGAGTGGATCCTCATGTCAAATTACTTACTTTTAGCTTAATTTATTTATTTATTTATTTATTTATTTATGGGGCGACGGTGGCACAGGAGTTAAGAGCTCGCCCCGTAATCGGAAGGTTGCAGGTTCGAGTCCCGCTCAGTCTGTCGCTGTCGTTGTGTCCTTGGGCAAGACACTTAACCCACGTTGCCTGCTGGTGGTGGTCGGAGGGACTGGTGGCGCCAGTGCTCGGCAGCCTCGCCTCTGTCAGTGCGCCCCAGGGCAGCTGTGGCTACATCGTAGCTCATCCCCCCCAGTGTGTGAATGTGTGTGTGAATGGGTGAATGACTGATTGTGTTGTAAAGCGCCTTGGGGAGTTCCAGGACTCTAGAAGGTGCTATATCAAATACAGACCATTTACCATTTTTTATTTATTTTTGCATGATGTTTACATTGAACAAGTCAGATTTGGATTCCTTTGGTCCACTAGAAGCCTTCACCAAGCCTCAGTGATTGATGAACATGTCAAAAAGACACACAAGTCTGAGCAGAGTCAAAGCTGAGGCAGAAGTGTGCATGGCCAATAGTGATTCTACAGCTCATGGTGCTAGTGCTACTGGGTTCTAGTGCTGTTGGGTGCTAATGCTGCTGGGTGCTAGTGCTGTTGGGTGCTAATACTACTGGGTGCTAATGCTGTTGGGTGCTAGTGCTGTTTGGTGCTAATGCTACTGGGTGTTAGTGCTGCTGGGTGCTAGTGCTGGTGGGTGCTAATACTACTGGGTGCTAGTGCTGTTGGGTGCTAATGCTACTGGGTGCTAGTGCTGCTGGGTTCTAGTGCTGTTGGGTGCTAATGCTGCTGGGTGCTAGTGCTGTTGGGTGCTAATACTAGTGGGTGCTAATGCTGTTGGGTGCTAGTGCTGTTGGGTGCTAATGCTACTGGGTGCTAGTGTTGGTGGGTGCTAATACTACTGGGTGCTAATGCTACTGGGTGCTAGTGCTGTTGGGTGCTAATGCTACTGGGTGCTAGTGCTGCTGAATGCTAATGCTACTGGGTGCTAGTGCTGTTGGGTGGTGATGCTACTGGGTGCTAGTGCTGTTGGGTGCTAATGCTACTGGGTGCTAGTACTGCTGGGTGCTAGTGCTGTTGGGTGCTAATGCTACTGGGTGCTAGTACTGTTGGGTGGTGATGCTACTGGGTGCTAGTGCTGTTGGGTGCTAATGCTACTGGGTGCTAGTACTGTTGGGTGGTGATGCTACTGGGTGCTAGTACTGCTGGGTGCTAGTGCTGTTGGGTGCTAATGCTACTGGGTGCTAGTACTGTTGGGTGCTAATGCTACTGGGTGCTAGTGCTGCTGGGTGCTACTGCTGCTGGGTGCTACGTGCTGTTGGGTGCTAATGCTACTGGGTGCTAGTAGACAAACAACCAGCACTTACCAATTAAAAAAACACGGACAGAGCACTTGGATGTTGACAAAAACAAAATTCAAACTTTTTTTCTTAAACAGGTACTCATTATTCTGTGTGTGTGTGTGTGTGTGTGTGTGTGTGTGTGCGTGCGTGCGTGCGTGCGTGCGTGCGTGCGTGTGTGTGTGTGTGTGTGTGTGTGTGTGTGTGTGTGTGTGTGTGTGTGTGCGCTACAGGCTGAAGCTAGCCAGGGCCCGGTATGCGGTGGAGTACAGCAGCTTCTGCCACAGAGCGACCTACAGACTCAAACAGCCCACAGCTCATCAGGTCCCGCCCCCCAAGAACGAGGCGGTCCCTGAAGCGACTCCTCCCTTCCACACTAAAAGTGATGCGGTTCCCACCATCATCGCCCCACCTGTATCCCCTCCACCCACCCTCCCACTACCCCAGACTCCTGTCTCACTTACTCCACCCGTCCACCGTCCCCTTTCTGCTCCTCCGACACCTCTGGTCCTGTCCTTGCCCCTCCCTCTACCTGTGATCCACAACACCCCTCCCAGCCCTCACCTGTCCTGGGGGGCTTGCTCAGATGCAGATGTTTACTCTCGAATTGGTGCTTTCAGGCTGTCCAGCCTCTCCAGCAAGTCCACCGTCATCCTTTTTGAGCACTCGTCCCTCTGACCTCTGTGTGTTTGGACGACAGCTCGTCTCTGTAGGAGTTTTCTGTAAACCCGCATGTGTTTTAAAACGTGTGCAAACGGGACACGGAGGTTCAAACCCTACAAATGTTTTCAGCTGCTGATTTCATTTGTCTGCAAAGTTTTTAAAAACGAATTGTATGTACTCTTCAGCAGCAATAGTGTTATTCTACAGGGACTCGTTCATTTTCATTCACCCAGCTGCTGTTGAGTCACATCTTGATTAAAGAGTTTTGTGTTTTTATTAGAGCTCCATCCTATAGCGCAGGTCTGCTTTTACTTTCTAATCTGATTTAGTCAGTCAGAAATATAACAAAACATAATATAATCATCAAACATAAAACATTACATTTAAAGTGACTGAAAAGGCTCAGGCAGAAGCTAAATGCTTATATTTATGCCTGTCCTTTTTATTATATCATAATATAATAATGTCCTTGTTACTATAATAATAGTAAATAATTTAAACACAGACTGTCAAACTGAAATACCCTCCTCAGTTCTGTACCTGGTATAAATATTGTTTTTGTATTTATTTTCAGGCCTAGTCCACACGTAGACGTTTTTTTAAATGAATATCCGCCCCTCTAAAAACTTGCATCCACACCACCTCGTTTAAAAAGAAACTCTGTCCACACGTACCCGGATAAATACGTTGTTAAGGACATGCCAGACCTGTAGGCGGCAGTACTTCCCCCGTTCTTAACCTCGTCCTTCGTCTGTGGTCTTCCGCAAGGAGCAGTAATTCCTCTTGCAAAAACAAACAAGCAAAAAGTGCTTGGACGATTGATAAAGCGAGCGCAGCTCTGAGGGCATCCATGCTGCCGGCTAGTGTAAACACAGGTCGCACACGTGATGTCAGCATTTTTTTGTCGCGGAAAGTGACGTTGCGGACCTTAAAACTCCGGTTTTGTCTGTCCACACGCAGACACCCAAAACGGAGAAAACGCAGATCTTCACTTTGGCCGGAGTTTTTAAAAAGATCCGTTTTCGTGTGGATGACAGGCCAAAACGTAGAAAAATATCTACGTTTTGGCAGATCCCCGGCTACGTGTGGACAGGGCCTTAAACAGAATCATAGAAACACTTTTCCTTAGTGTCCCCTCCTGCCATGACTCCCAGTCTTTCACCCTCCTCTGCCTCTGCTGCCTCCTCATCAAGCCCTCAGCCACTTCATTCATCTCTCCTGTCCCTGTCATCAGCTCATTACACACACCTGCTCCCCCTGCTATATACTGTATTCACCGGCCAGCCACCAGTCCCCTGCCAGATTATTGAACGCTCTTTGCCAGTAGATCTTCCAGCCTTTCACCTTGCCTTCACAGCCTCTGGACCTCGTTTTTTCGCCTGACCCCTGCCTTGAACTCTGCCTGCCACCACGACCCTCGCCTATCTTCTACCACATCTCCAGCCTGCTCCCTGTACCTGCTCATCCCAATCTGGTTTTGACCCACGTCTCCTCTCCGACTCTGTCTCCTGCCTCGCCCTCCTCTGGTAACGCTACACCAATGAAGACTTTTGAATAAACTTTTACTGTGTTTGGTGTCATCACGGGTCTTCCCAGTTCTGGTCATGACACCTCCACCGTATTCCATACTTGCTCCACATACTGAAATACAAAAGGTTTTACTTGTTGTTCGTGCAAAAGGAATTCTGAAATGAAATTGTTCCCGTAATTTATAACCCCCTTCCTCAATGAATCATTTTTGGATGTTTTCTGGTAATAGTTTGTTTCTTGCTAGAAATAATATTTGTGCTGTCTGCAATTCTACAATGTCTCGAATTTTAAGAGTGACTGTACAAATAATAATTAGAGTGATCCCTACATCCTACCTTATGAATGATTCGTATTGCTTTCTTTTGTAAAATTATTAGTGGTTGGATTGCACTCATGTAGTTATTACCCCAAACTGCTGCATGTTGGAAATGTTGGTTTGAGGATTTGATCCACGTTGATTCGACTACATCACATTCAAACCGTTGGAGCTGATCCCGTTTAAACCACCAACGTTCATCTGGAGAACTTTCTTTCTGAAGAACCATGTGTCCTGTTTTTGTTCATGTTCTCTTCCTGTTCGGTCATTTGGTGTTTTTATGCACAGGTCTGAGGTCGGTCTAGTTTAGGTTGGTTTTCATGAACTTTTATTTAGGATGACTAAGAATTAAAGTTTATTCATTCGAACTTGTTTCGTTTGCTTCGTTCAGACCAGCGGAGAGTAGCAGAGGCAACTTTTCCTCCACATTGAAAGGACAAGGTTCCTTATGTCGATGTGTGAAAAATGAAAAGCTCCTGCATCAGTTTGGATGCAGAACTTGTTGTAATCTGTTATTTCCTGCAGCATGTGTCCATCAGCAGGCTCCGACCCGTCACCGTGGGACCAGCTGTACCTGCATTCAGGCTGTCTATCTCTTTGCCGGTTTTTAAGAGTTGACTGAAAACTTTATTTTTAATTAGCGTTTCCAGAATATGTTTGAAGTTGGCTTGCTTTATGTTGTTTTAATTGCTGTTGAATTCCATGTTAGGTCACTTTATTTTGTTTTAGCCCTTTGCTTTATGCTCTACATATTATGTTCTGTGTCTTAACCAAGCCCCCATAATCCGGGTCTGGATATGAAGCAAAACAGGAAGTACCAGAAATTGCAGTTCCACCCTCATCCACTAGGGGCTGGTGTCAGTAGCGAGCAAATCCTCATTGACTCCCATGTTAAAAATACCAATTTCACAGCAGAAATAAACATGTTTACAGCCTGGTACCAAAACATGTTTTAGGTTTAAATGATCTAGTTTACACTCATGACAACTCTGAGGGGGGGTGAATTTTTTTCTCACTCTTCTGTTTAAGTGTATTAAAAGCCTAAAATTCTGTATAATTAATGAGCATCAGACCCACGTGACCACAGAGCTAGTGTGATGGGTTGAAATGTTCTAATTACTGTTTATTGTGTTTACCAGTATGTGTGATTTAATGAATAATAAGAAACGGTTCATTATTGTTTACATTTGCATTGTTTGTCAGTACTTTTTCCGTTATGCATCTTAAACTTCATTGCAATTTAGTTGTTGTAGTAACGAAGTGTGGCCACCGGAGGGAGTCTAGCGCTAGTGAGCCTTAGAAGAGAGCACGACCCTCCTGGCTCATTCAATACACGTTTGAGCAGAGGGAATAACGTGTCCGTGTTTCTTTTATCATTTACTCCCCTTTTCAGGGGATTTACATTTGGAGGCACCGCTGGGATCGTGGTTGCGAGGCTGGAATCCTTCGGTGTAGGAGAACATCCCACATAAACCATCCCATTAACAACCCGGGTAGTGGAGGGTGGAGCTGCAAGCAAGGTGACGCCAAACCAAGAGGACTGTGCATTCTGAGGTGCTAAAAAAGAAAGCTACTAGGAAGCATCAGCTCTGCGGTAACTGGCTAAAACACTAATCTTCAGCGCACCTCAACACTTTGAAAAAAAAAACAAACGAAAAATGGATTCAGAAGTGGAAAGTCTACAGTTTGAAATTAAAGGAGCCCTCTTCCAATTTACCAGCGACCAACTGATCAAAATATGTAATTATCTTCACATTTCTGGAACAAATAATGAAAACATCATAGGGAAAAGTCGTAATTTTATTGTTTCACTGATCAGCAAGCATATTGAAAGTGACAAACTGAGCCAACTAGAAGATGCAGGAATGTCAGTACTATTGGAATTATTGGACATGATAAAAACAGTGCAGGAAGATGATGAACAGGAGAACTTGAGCAAAGAACTAGAACAACTAAAACTCATAGTTCAACAGAAAGAAGCTGAAATGCATATGTTGGCCAATAAAAAATTAAAGGACACTGAAACCGGATTGGTCCAGGCTGCTCCTGCCTATATAAACAGCGGCTCATGGAGGAAAGACTTCAAGATTTCAGGACAAATTGGTGACCCCGGCCAAAAGGACAGATTAACATTTTCCAGCTTGGCCCGCCAAATAGAGAATGGTCTCAGCAAAGGTTACCACGAGTCAGAGATAGTGGGTGCTGTTATAAGGGCAATAGTTCCTGGTCTACAGCTGCGCAGCTACTTGGAAGGAAAGAGTGGTCTGTCCCTTCCCACTCTTAGGAGAATCCTTCGTTCACATTATCAAGGGAAAAGCGCAACTGAGTTATACAAACAACTTACCACAGAAGTGCAGAACAGCAGAGAAACACCACAGAACTTTGTTATTAGAGCAATGGATCTGCGACAAAGAATATTGTTTGCTTCCCAAGAGGCTGAATCTGGTCTTAAGTATGATCCGGCACTGGTACAAAGAATGTTTATGCACACAGTTCTCACTGGCCTTCAAAGTGACTGCATAAAGACTGATCTCCAACCACATTTGTTGAAACCAAACACCTCAGATGAGCTACTCCTTGAAGTTCTAAATATCGCCTGTGCTAATGATAAAGAAAGACAGGATAAGAAGAGAGCCACAACACAGAGATTTACTGCTGTGCATGCAGTCCAGTCCAGTGACACAGGTAGTAAGAGGAAACCTGTGGAAGATCAAAATGTTACTACACTCCCCACCGATTTTCTTTCAGACCTGAAAGAAATTAAAGCAGATATGCTTTTGCTAAAGGACCTCAAAACTGAGGTTGCACAGATCAGGGAATCCATCCACAACAAAGAAGAGAAAAATAATACACAACCTGCAGTGCGCCAAGGACCAGAGTATGGTTATCCCTATCACATGTCAAATACTCACCCACAGTTTACCACCTGGACCAGAGAGGGTGCAACGGTTCCTCATCATCAGAGAGGGCCTCTACAGGAATACCAAGGTCCAGCTGATCCAGGATTAATGAGAGGAACTGCCCAGTTTCAACAAAGATTTGCACCACAACAATACCCGGTGCCACGTGCCAGACCGAGGTGCTATACATGCCAGGAGCAAGGAGAAAACTTCTGCCAACATTGCTACAGGTGTGGAAGTAGTGAACATTTCCAAGCTGGCTGCAGAGGGAACAGAGGCATGCATGCTACTATAAGGGAGTATCCTTTAAACGAGGGAGGGTTGCCCCCGCGGGACAGGGAGTGACCATACACACCAAGAGGTCCCTAAAATGTGACAGTTGTGGAGGAACGGAAGGAGAAAAAAGATTTGGACAATGTTCAGTGTGCAAAGTGATGCTCTACTGTTCCAAAGAATGCCAGGAGAGTCATTGGCCAGAACACAGAGAGACCTGTAAGCCACCCATAACAACCGTTAAAAAGACACAACTATGCAAAACAACGACAGGGAAAAAGAAAAGAAGTATCTCAAAGAAAGACACTACAGTAGTCGACCTGGTGGGAAAGAAGTGTTTCATTAGCTGCTACCTACAACAAAAGAAAACAGAAGCGCTCTGGGATACTGGGTCGCAAGTTTGTGCAGTTGATGAAGCATGGAAAGCTGAGAACATTCCAGATGTTAAACTCAGGGACATAGCAGAAATTGTTAACCCAGGTGATCTACAAGTTGAGGCTGCCAACGGCACAGAGATGCCATACGTAGGATGGGTAGAAGTGTTGTTTAAACTAGCAGCTGGTCCGCAAGAGTTTTATGTCCCAGTGCTTGTTATGAAAGGCAGCCAACTTTCCCGCCCCATTATTGGTTTTAATGTTATTGAACACATTATTACTAATGGTCAGGCTGAAATGAACAACAATGAAGCAAAAGAGGGGTTTTTAAAAAGTGTAAAAATGGCTTTCCCAACTTTAAAAAGGGGGAATGAGAAGGCGTTCATTAAAGCGGTAAGGGTGGAACGAGCATGTGAGTATCTGGTTAAAACAGCATGTTCGAGAATGAGTGTGCCAAGCCATAGTACTCTCCAAGTAAAATGCAGAATCAACGTCAGACCATTCAAAGAGGACACTATGTTGGTGTTTGAACCTGATGGGAACCCACTGTGGCCAGAGGGGCTCCAGTTTTGTGACACTCTGCTTAATGTACGGAAAGGTGTTCAGCCTAATATTGTTCTTAGTGTACAAAACCCCACAGATCGCGACATCACGTTAACAAAAAGAGTAGTTATCGGCACTGCACAGCCAGTCATATCTGTGTATCCAGTCAACACAGGAAATGACTCGCAGCTACCCGTGTGCATAAATGATATCCAGACTCACAATAGTGAGGACCGGGAAGCTTCTACAGAACCGTGGGAGCCTCCTATTGATCTCAGTCACCTGACTGAGGCTCAAAGACAGATTGTACGTGATATGTTAAAGGAGGAGTCAGATTCTTTCTCTCGATCTGACAATGACATTGGGTGTATAGAGAAGCTTCAGTTAAAAATTGAGCTAAAAGATTCAGAACCAGTTGCCCGTACTTACATGTCAGTCCCTAAACCGTTATATGATGAAATGAAGGACTATTTGACTGATCTGATTGTGCATGGATGGATTGAGAAATCATACTCGTCCTATGCCTCGCCTGTCGTTTGTGTCAGGAAAAAGTGTGGTTCGATGCGTCTTTGCATTGACTACAGGGAACTGAATCGAAAAACACATCCTGATCGGCAGCCAATTCCAAGAGTTCAGGACCTTATGGATGGTCTTGGTGGAAACACCATGTTCTCTCTGCTTGACCAGGGAAAGGCATACCACCAGGGGTTTGTGGCAAAAGACAGTAAACATTTGACCGCTTTTGTCACCCCCTGGGGGTTATATGAATGGAATAGGATCCCATTTGGGTTAATGAATGCACCAGCGGCCTTCCAACGCTGCATGGAAGAGTGCCTTGAAGGGCTTCGTGACAAAATATGCGTCCCATATTTGGATGATACACTCGTGTTCAGTAAAACATTTGAAAGTCATGTCAGTGATGTTCGAAAAGTTTTGCAATGACTCAGACAACATGGAATAAAATTAAAACCCAGCAAATGTGAGCTGTTTAAGACTGAAATCCGCTATCTTGGAAGAATAGTATCAGCAGAGGGAAATAAAATAGATCCTTCGGATACTGCAGCGGTCCGTGTTTTAAAAGATAAAGAACCAAAAACTGTTGGTGAGTTGAGGCAAATTTTAGGACTTCTAAGCTACTACCGTCAGTACATTAGAGACTTTTCCCGCATTGCTGCCCCTCTGTATGATCTGACCAAAGGGCCAGGTAAAGACCAGAGCCGACCACCCTGTAAAGGGAAAAAATCACAAAGCTACACTGAGATAAAAGTAGTGCCATCCCACACTCCAATTGAGTGGACAGAAGGCCATCAACAAATTCTTGAGAAGCTGATTGATTGTTTGATTCACCCACCTATTCTGGCATTTCCAGATTTCTCTCTCCCATTTGTTGTTCATACAGACGCTTCCAGCAAAGGCCTTGGGGCTGTACTGTATCAGAAACAAAATGGAAAGTTACGTGTCATCGCATACGGATCCCGGACTCTGTCAGCACCAGAAAAAAACTACAATCTCCATTCAGGCAAATTGGAATTTCTTGCTCTTAAATGGGCCATCACAGAAAAATTTCGCGACTATTTGTATTATGCCCCATTTTTCACAGTTTACAGCGACAACAACCCATTAACTTATGTGTTGTCAACTGCTAAGCTAAATGCTACAGGGAGTAGATGGGTTGCGGAGCTTGCTGATTTTAACTTCACAGTGAAGTATCGGCCAGGCAGAGAAAACATTGACGCTGATAGTTTGTCCCGGATGCCATTGGATGTGGAAAACTTGATGGCTGAGTGCACAGAAGAGATGTCTTATGATGTTGTAGGAGCAACTGCTTTGGCAGTGGAGACACAGTCAGAGTCGCACGCCTCCTGGTCAATGCCAATTTCTATTCACAGTTTGGTTGACACACAGGAATGTTCTCCGTCAATAACACAGGCAAATATACGGTTAGGTCAACAAAATGACACTCATATCAGAGTTTTGTTGCAGTCCAAGATGTCTGGAGTGAAACCTTCCCGCCAAGAACTAGACCGGCTTGGCCCTCAAACTAGGTGTTTATTCAGGGAATGGGACAGATTGGAACCAGATGAACATGGTGTACTTTGGAGAAAGACAGCCCGCAGGAAGCAGTTAGTTCTTCCAGAACAACACAAAGCACGGGTCCTAAATGAGCTGCATGACCAGATGGGTCATCAGGGTACTGATAGGACAACAAGCTTGATCAGAGATCGATTTTTCTGGCCCTACATGCAACGTGAAATAGAACAGTATGTGATGAAATGTACATGTTTGAAACAAAAGAAACCTAGCAGAGAAACGAGCTCCTCTTTCGAACATTGTTACCACACAGCCTTTTGAACTTGTGTCAGTGGATTTTCTACACCTAGAGAGGTGTAAAGGTGGTTATGAATACATACTAGTGATTGTAGATCATTTTACACGATTCGCCCAGGCCTACCCCACCACATCAAAATCTGGAAAAACAGTAGCAGACAAGATTTTCAATGACTATGCTCTGAAGTTTGGGTTTCCAGCACGTATCCACCACGACCAAGGGGGGGAGTTTGAGAATCAACTTTTCAGTCAACTCTCCAAATACTGCAGCATGGCAGGATCAAAAACATCACCATACCACCCTCAGGGGAATGGCCAAGTCGAGCGGTTTAATCGGACATTGATTCAGATGCTCAAGACCCTCACTGAGAAAGACAAGACAAACTGGAAAGACTCTTTGAATAAGCTTGTCTTTGCCTATAACTGTACACGCACAGAGGTGACAGGCTTTTCACCATTTTACCTGTTATTCGGCCGCTCCCCAAGACTGCCTATTGATGTGTTGTTCAGCTTACCAACAGAAACAGGAAGCCATGATCACCATGCTTATGTCGAACAGTGGAAGCAGGGAATGCAACAGGCTTACACGATTGCAAAGGAAAACGCACAGAAAGCTGCTCAAAGTAACAAAAGGATCTACGACACTAAAGTGAGGAGCTCGGTGTTGTCCCCAGGTGACCGGGTGTTAGTGAGGAATTTGACTCCTCGTGGTGGTCCTGGAAAACTTAGGAATTACTGGGAGGACAGCATATACACTGTGGTTCGACAGGTGGGAAACGATATCCCTGTGTATGAACTGAGACCAGAAAGTGGGAAAGGCAGAGCTAGGATACTTCACAGGAATCACATCTTGCCTTGCAATCACCTACCATTGGAAGGTAGGATGCCCACATCTGCAAAATCTAAGAAAAAAACTACAGCAAAGGAGGACGCCAGGGAGGAATCGGAGGATGACGATGATGAAGATAGTTACTATCTCATTCATTCTCCGTTTCTCTCATCAACTCAGCCTATTCAATCTACAGATGATCCCATTGGAGCCGCACCAGATACACCTGAATCAGAACCACTGGACTACGCAGTGGGACCTCACCAGTCTGAGTGGAAAGATGAACTGCATCCCGACACTCAACACATTCAGATTGAAAACTTACCTGATGATCAAGTAGAGGCACCAATGGCTCCGCCTGATCATACTTCTGACTGTGAAACGGAAATAAGATTGCAGCGACCACAAAGACTGCGTCGGCCCCCAAAGACATTGAGGTATGAAGAACTTGGTTCTCCGTCATGCTACAGTCTTGCTGCACTCTCCCCTTATGTGAGACCCCCAGCCTGGATGCACCCACAGCTATATGGCAATCAGCATCTTTTGTGTATGGGCTGTGATATAAGACAAATATATGGACATTTACCACAAAATGCGGGTGTAACAGAAAACAATGAGTTTGTACTGATGTCAGGCATTTGACTTAAGGACGTTATGAACTTGAATGTAGGCCCCATAGCAAACGCTGTAGCCAGTTTATTTGTATGGAAACATGAAATTTTTTTATTTTTCTTTTTTTTTTTTTTTTTTGAATATTCCTACTGGTGACCAGTGGCGGATCTAGGATTTTTCTGAGGGTGGGGCCATCAAGGGGCCACAATATTTATAGAGGGGCCACGTACAGTCCAACATACTTGCATACTATTCCCAGTTTTGTATGGTAGATACAGTTTACCCCAACACCATGTTGAAAAACATCAATGCAATTGTACATCAATTTTTACTGTACATTGACAAAATACAACCACACACAGCATTTGAGAAATTTTAGCATTCAATTTATTTTGCAAAGCCACAAATATCAGGTTAAAATATGTTTGTGTGTGGAAAAAACACCAGAAGAATATCACAGGACCCTCTGCTCTTGACTGGGAAATGTCTGGTGGGAAGTCAATTAAATAAGTCTGAGTCAGTTGCTTATATCTCTCAACCTTTAACATTCATGGCATTCAGAATCTGCAAGTGACTGACTGCAAAATTCAATTAAATTTAAAGAGCCTTTACAAAATGAGAAGCACACCACCAGGTCCTACTGGAACAGAACACCGTTCTGATGTCTGCGCAGGATTCTGTGCATCACACTGGAAGATGTCTGAAAACATCAAATGAGAAATTATCTAACATAAGCCAAATACATACACAAGCATTTATTACTTTCAAAGATCAATGTTTACCATTTGATCCTGCAGGATTAGCATTGATTGGTGACTCTGGTGGCCCAGCAGGATGGAAGGTTGAGTCATTAACTTCACTCTGGTTGTCTGAATTGGAGAGAGTCTTGTCCCAGTTTGCAGCTAAAATACAAATATATGTCAAACTCCAGCTAAATCCAGCCAAAACTTTGTTTTCTATGAGACCACATTTTTATTTATTTGAAATTGAAGACTTGAAAGATTGGACTATAAAGATGAGATGTGGTAGATGTAGACAAAGAAACCAATACAATTTAAATCCATTATGTTAATGTTATAGTAAACCACATCATCATGAAGCGGAAGAATTCAGTAAACATATGTGCCATTAGTACAAGATAACATCATTTAACAAATTTGAGATAATGGTGATTTTTTTTATTTTTACCTAGAATAATGGCAGGAAAAGTTGGACTAACAAAGGAATATCCAAAACACAAAATCTCTTTGGAAAACTTAACCCTGACCTTACTTAATCAACCAATTAGAAAATTCAGTGTTTCAAACAAGGACTTTTCCCACACATTTTACAATACATCAAAATGTCACAATTTAGGGAAACCTTGAAGGAATTGTGGGAAAGGAAACTTAACTGCAACATTACTGATGATGAATGGAAAGATGCTTTGAGAAACGTAAAATCATTTACTAAAGGGAAGCAACTTTGCCACTAATGATTTGTCACGATTAACAACTTCTATCAATTTAAACAATAATCCTTTATTTTTGGTGCTTGGAATAACTGACCCAATTATTACTGATAAATATTAAAAGCTCAATGCAAATTTTCTGTGCAAGAAAATGACTCCACATTAACTGGATCAGCTCCAAGATAAAATGGGAAAAGGTTATCCTCAATTATAAGCAGAACACAATGGGCAGCATTAGGTCGTTTATAAGTGGTCAGTCCGTCCTGCTGGATAATGTGGTGCAATCATGATCTTTTTACAAAAGATTATGCGATGGCGGTGAAAAGGGAGCTTGGGGGCGGTCTCTGCGCTGCCACGGACTTCAGTTTATCTTGGACATAACTTGCTTTTTATTGCGATCAAAGCCACACTCATTAAGCTTTTTTAACAAGCCGCTCCAGAAGGTGTCTGTCCCCGTGCAGTCTCTGGTGATCTGAGCTTCAACTCTTACGGAGAGGCTCCCCGGCCATCATCTCAGCTGATTCTGTTTAGAAAAGCCAAACTTACGGCCCATGTTTACTTTCATTTTCAATATAGTTGCCGGCCGGAGCTCGGCAGTAACTGCCCACGTGATCATGATACCCCCTTCTGTTGCGCCAAGTTGTAATATGCATTCACAAGTCCGGCGTTGCGGTGATATTAGTATCAACCGTGGCAGCACGAATGCCACAAAATTCCCGCAACACCATGCCGCCACGGCGCGTTTATATTACACGTACGCTGATTTCCCAGCATGGTATGTCCTACAAGAGGCTGTCTCTCGTGTTTATCTGACATGACTGTTGCACAATAAAGATTATATTCTTTCTGACCTGATAAAGGGGGAATGGAGGTCCCTTGCCCTGTTCCAGCCTCTGGTCTACTGCCTCCTGCTGCTCTCTCTCTGATTTCTCCATGCTCGTTTTCACCAGCTGACACACTCACTCTCTTGGGAAAAAACTGCAGAATTCCCGCCTGTATCTGACCCTTTCTTTTCATGTTCTCTATCAGACAGTGCCAACTATTAACACACGAAATGCAGATTACAAAAGAAGTACATGGATTAGCAAGGGCTAACGTTTTTTCACAAGCCCTTTTTAACATTACCTTTAACTAATGTCGGCATTGCTTTCCATTGGACTTATTGTCAGACTTGACTTACATGGCAACTGTGAGTAAACAGTGATTCGTGACTTACCAACAAACTCCTCATAACGTGGACTCTCATCAGATCCGATGTCGGTTGAAAAGTTCTCCCTTCTTGGAATCTTTCAAATCTTCTTCTGTTGGATTTCACACACTATTTTGCTCCTTAGCGCCACACGGCCACTAGTGTTTGGACTCGGAATTGCATCCACCTATAATCTCATCACCGCACAAAGGACAGATAAGTGACAGGACAGGGGCACTACAGGGGCCAATCATATTTCAGCAGGGGCCAGTGCCCCTGTGGCCCCGCCCCTAGAACCGCCAATGCTGGTGACAAGTCGTGGCTGTAAAGATTGTATTGTCCGCCAGTCTAATTTTGTCAGAACTTTGTTCCACTTGTTTGTGTTTATTTCCACGTATAGAGACACCCTAGGATGTTGAGGACAACATCTAACTGTGAGGGGGAGTATGTGATGGGTTGAAATGTTCTAATTACTGTTTATTGTGTTTACCAGTATGTGTGATTTAATGAATAATAAGAAACGGTTCATTATTGTTTACATTTGCATTGTTTGTCAGTACTTTTTCCGTTATGCATCTTAAACTTCATTGCAATTTAGTCATTGTAGTAACGAAGTGTGGCCACCGGAGGGAGTCTAGCGCTAGTGAGCCTTAGAAGAGAGCACGACCCTCCTGGCTCATTCAATACACGTTTGAGCAGAGGGAATAACGTGTCCGTGTTTCTTTTATCAATTACTCCCCTTTTCAGGGGATTTACACTAGCTCCGAGGAAAGGCCTCAGTAGAGCCTCGGTCTGGCCTGAAAACTGTTCCGCTATTTTCAGTCTCTCAACTTAGACCGTTAGTTGGAGCGTTTGTGTATTCTTGTTTGGATATTTTTGTGCAATTGTTGGACAAAATGACTTGCTGTGGCATTAATTGCACTAATAGAGCGTCCAAGGAGTCTCCATTTTTCGGTAAGTAAAATTATATTCATGTATTTTAGGTCACTGCCGAGCTGAGCTTAGATTTTAACATGTACTGTTTAACCATGAAATTTAAATGTAATAGGGTAAAACCCAGTGCATTTAACATAACGCTGCACTTTAGAAAATGGGTTGAAATATAACATGTTGGTGGAGCTGGGTTCCCACTATCAGTATGGTCCCCTCCCCTCAGCGGCAGCTCAGTGTAATGGTGTGAATATTAATTTAAGATTTAAATTAATAGCAAAGTTTATTTATTAAACAGAAGATTCAGTAAGATTCTTTTCATTCGATAAACTGGAAATGCAACCCTTTTCTGTGTTTCGTTTCAATAATGAGGCAAGTTTTAAAATGAAGAAATTTATTTACCAACAATTTTAAACTGAAAGATTTTAAACGACAACCATGAAATGACAATTCCTAAATGGCAATTTTGATGACAATCCTTAACAGCTTTGATATTACTTGTTTAAAAGCAAACCCGTGTTGGATGGAGTTAAAATTGAGAATGGTGAGTTTTGAATGCGTGAATGCAGCTCCCAGAAGGTTTCTTTCAGAGGGAATGGAAGGTGTTCTGGATGAAATGATGTTTTGCGGATAACTGTTATTTTTAGAGAAAACGGCATCAAACGTCATCTGTCGTGTTCTACCTCACCCAAAACAGGACCCCCTCTGTGGATCCGGACGTCAGGAGGATGGGTTCATCCAAGGTGGCACTTCGGCTGGTAGAATAGACGCAAGTGTCCGATCGTCCGGTCCAGAGATGTCCTGGGTACACGGCTGTACGAAGCGTTTGGCAGATGCACGTTTCGTCTTTTAACTTAACTTCAGAAATCAATGACTCTGGGAGAGTCTTGCGTTAGCTGGTTTACGGTTCGTTTGTTCTTTAGCCGTTCTTGTCGGCACGACAGAACAGCGTGCATGAGGTCAGCAGGGCGGCCGTCCCTGGCTCCTCAGGAAGATGTCTCGTTCAGGACTGGACGTGAAATCTGTGATGGTTAGTTTTTACCAAACTCTCTCAGAACACTCCCCCTCTCTCCGGAAGAAAGCTTGGTCATGCGTCAAAACATGTGCTGCAGTTATTCGTCTTCGTCTTCCTCCGCTTATCCGGGTCCGGGTCGCGGGGGCAGCATCCCAATTAGGGAGCTCCAGGCCGTCCTCTCCCCGGCCTTGTCCACCAGCTCCTCCGGCAGGACCCCAAGGCGTTCCCGGACCAGATTGGAGATGTAACCTCTCCAACGTGTCCTGGGTCGACCCGGGGACCTTCTGCCGGCAGGACATGCCCGAAACACCTCCCCGGGGAGGCGTCCAGGAGGCATCCTGACCAGATCCCCAAGCCACCTCAACTGACTCCTTTCGATCCGGAGGAGCAGCGGTTCTACTCCGAGTCCCTCCCGAATGTCCGAGCTCCTCACCCTATCTCTAAGGCTGAGCCCGGCCACCCTACGGAGGAAACTCATTTCGGCCGCTTGTATCCGCGATCTCGTTCTTTCGGTCATTACCCAAAGCTCATGACCATAGGTGAGGATTGGGACGTAGATCGACCGGTAAATCGAGAGCCTGGCTTTCTGGCTCAGCTCCCTCTTCCCCACGACAGATCGGCTCAGCGTCCGCATCACTGCAGACGCCGAACCAATCCGCCTGTCGATCTCCCGATCCCTCCTACCCTCACTCGTGAACAAGACCCCGAGATACTTAAACTCCTCCACTTGAGGTAGGACCTCTCCCCCGACCCGGAGGTGGCAAGCCACCCTTTTCCGGTTGAGAACCATGGTCTCAGATTTGGAGGTGCTGATCCTCATCCCAGCCGCTTCACATTCGGCCGCGAACCTACCCAGCAAGAGCTGAAGGTCAGAGCTGGATGAAGCTAGGAGGACCACATCATCCGCAAAAAGCAGAGACGAGATTCTCCTGCCACCAAACTCGACACACTCCACACCACGGCTGTGTCTAGAAATTCTGTCCATAAAAGTGATGAACAGAACCGGTGACAAAGGGCAGCCCTGGCGGAGTCCAACCCTCACTGGGAACAGGTCCGACTTACTACCGGCTATGCGGACCAAACTCACGCTCCTCTGGTAAAGGGACTGAATGGCCCTTAACAGAAAGCCACCCACCCCATACTCCTGGAGCGTCCCCCACAGGGTGCCCCTGGGGACACGGTCATAAGCCTTCTCCAAATCCACAAAGCACATGTGGATTGGTTGGGCAAACTCTCATGCCCCCTCCATCACCCTTGCAAGGGTATAGAGCTGGTCCACAGTTCCACGGCCAGGACGAAAACCACATTGCTCCTCCTCTATCTGACATTCAACTATCGATCGGACCCTCCTCTCCAGTACCTTGGCGTAGACCTTTCCAGGGAGGCTGAGGAGTGTGATCCCCCTATAGTTGGAACACACCCTCAGGTCACCCTTCTTAAAGATGGGGACCACCACCCCGGTCTGCCACTCCCTAGGAACTGCCCCCGATGACCACGCAATGTTGTAGAGACGTGTCAACCATGACAGCCCTACAACATCCATAGCCTTGAGATACCCAGGATGAACCTCATCCGCCCCCGGGGCTCCGCCGCTGTGTAGTTGTTTGACTACCTCAGCAACTTCTGCCCCCGAGATCGGACAGTCCATCCCCAGGCCTCCCAGCTCTGGTTCCTCCTCGGAATGCGCATTGGTGGGATTGAGGAGCTCCTCAAAGTATTCCTTCCACCGTCCGACTATAGCCTCAGTTGGCGTCAGCAGCTCCCCATCCCCACTGTAAACAGTGTGAGCGAGTTGCTGCCTTCCTCTCCTGAGGCGCCGGACAGTTTGCCAGAACCTCTTTGGAGCCGATCGATAGTCTTTCTCCATGGCCTCACCAAACTCCTCCCACGCCCGAGATTTTGCCTCGGCAACTGCCACTGCTGCACTCCGCTTGGCTATCCGGTACCTGTCTGCTGCCTCCGGAGACCCACAGACCAGCCACGCCCTGTAGGCCTCCTTCTTCAGCCTGACGGCTCCCCGAACCTCTGGTGTCCACCAGCGGGTACGGGGGTTGCCACCACGACTGGCACCGGCCACCTTACGACCACAGCTAGCAACAGCCGCCTCGACAATCGCAGAGTGGAACAAGGCCCACTCGGACTCAATGTCCCCCACTGCTCTCGGGACGTGGTCAAAGCTCTGCCGGAGGTGGGAGTTGAAGACCGTCTTGACAGGTTCTTCTGCCAGGCGTTCCCAGCAGACCCTCACTATGCGTTTGGGTCTGCCAGGTCTACGCGGCATGTTCCCTTGCCATCTGATCCAACTCACCACCAGGTGGTGATCAGTTGACAGCTCCGCCCCTCTCTTCACTCGGGTGTCCAAAACATACGGCCGCAGGTCAGATGATACGACTACAAAATCTATCATCGACCTGTGACCTAGGCTGCCCTGGTACCAAGTGTACCGGTGGGCATCCTTATGTTCGAACATGGTGTTCGTTATGGCCAAACTGCGGCTTGCACAGAAGTCCAATAACAAAACACCGCTCGAGTTCAGATTAGGTGGGCCGTTCCTCCCAATCACACCCCTCCAGGTCAAGCTGTCATTGCCCACGTGAGCATTGAAGTCCCCCAGCATGACAATGGAGTCCCCTGATGGAGCACTATCTAGCACTCGTCCCAGGGACTCCAAAAAGGGTGGGTACTCTGAACTGATATTTGGCCCATAAGCACAAACAACAGTCAGGACCCGTTCCCCGACCCGAAGGCGCAAGGAAGCTACCCTCTTGTCCCCCGGGGTAAACCCCAACACACAGGCAGAGAGTCTCGGGGCTAACAAAAAGCCAACCCCAGCCCTCCGCCTCTCACCCGGAGCAACTCCAGCAAAGTAGAGTGTCCAACCCCTCTCCAGGTCTCGGGTTCCAGAGCCAATGCAATGTGTCGAGGTGAGTCCGACTATATCTAGCCGGTACCGCTCAACCTCTGCCACAAGCTCCGGCTCCTTCCCCGCCAGCGAGGTGACGTTCCATGTCCCAAAAACTAGTTTTCTTGTCCGGGGATTGGACCGCCAAGGCTCCCGCCTTGGTCTGCCACCCGATTCGCATTGCACCGGACCCTTCATGTTCCTCCTGCGGGTGGTGGGTCCACAGTTGGACGAGCCCATGTATCCGGTTCGGGCTGAGCCCGGCCGGGCCCCATGGGCGAAAGCCCGGCCACCAGGCGCTCGCTCACGGGCCCCAACCCCAGGCCTGGCTCCAGGGTGGGACCCCGGTAACCCTCCGGGCCGGGTACTCCGACTCTTCGTTTTAATCGCCATGAAAGATCCTGCAGTTATTGTTTATCTGAACTCTGTGTTAGCTGACAGGGTGAAGGTCTTCTTTGCTGAACACATCTTTAATCATTATAATAATTATCATTATAATAACCAAAGCATAATAATCCATTTCATGTGATTAAAATACCTTTATATCTGAACCAAGTGATCATGTATTAATGATTATTTAAACAGTGATAAAGTCATAAGTTTATTAATTATTATTTAATTATTATCATCGTGGCTTGAAGTGTCCTTCTTCTGACGGAACAGCAGATACTGGTGTTATGATCTTGGCAGACATTGTGGCTCCTTGGGCTTTAATCTGTGGATTCAAAGTACTGTTTGTCCCAGCTTGACCCAGCTGGGCAAATGTGACCTTTGGCACAAATCAGAGAACCTTCATGCCGTTACATCGGCGGATCTCTGACCGCAGCGGCGCTTGTCTGCTGCGCGGCTGCCGGCTTGTGGAGCTCTCGGGAGACCTCTGTGTTCCACCCGGTTTTACCCAGCGGTCAGCCCGGCGTATCTCTGACTCAGAAGCTCTGGTGTTGTGCACAGTTAACTCCGGTTGTAGCTAGGTAGCTGCCTCCGTTAGCTTAGCTCCCACCTCCGCGTTAGCTTGTAGCTACATCGCTTCAGTTCGACAGGTGTCGTCAGTTGATCCCAGCCTTACAGCCTCACCCTCAGCTCCACCTCTTTTCCCTTTTATGGAATTGTCTGGGCTTGACGGAACCTGTGACACGGTCAAAATGGCGGTGGTGGCCACCTCCCATTATGGCTCAAAAACTCATAATTGGAGCCTGCGGACACGAATTGTCCAGTATATATGTCAATGGTCTTAACCTCTCTTTTTATGATCTTATGTCTTTTTACAATGTGTTCTAGCGCCTTGGGTGCCCGAAAAGGGTTGTGGAAGGCGCTGTAAATAAATAAAGCTTTGATTGATTAAGTGACGCCACTTTAGCATTACAGTTTTTCTCAAATGCTAAAACACAAAAGCCAATCCTCTAAACCAAAGGACCAGTTGTCTAAACACATCTACTAAATCTAGCCATCATTTTCCAACATAAACACATTTCACATGAAGACACAATTCACAAAACACAATCCTCCGTTCTCATGAATCCAAACACATTTTTTCTTGCTAAAACACAAGTTGCAAAATAACTCTGCTCATATTCTCAAATGAAAGCTCATGTGATGCCAAATGCTTGCCACAGTCAGCACTAATTGAACACAGTGAACACACCTGTCGTCATTCATTACACACAACGACTCAAAATTGAAGACACTTGTTGCTAATGCTGTGACCACATCTCCTCACCTTCCTAGAGGAGCTAAAAGACATCCTCCTGGACCGCCAACAACACCATCCTGGGCCCGCACATCACATTTATGTGGTCATTTGGGACAATGTCCGCTTCCACAGAACAAACCAAATCAGAGAGTGGTTCACCACCAACAGTAACCACTTTTTAAATGTCTGTCTGCCACCCTACTCCCCTTTCCTGAACCCTATAGAGGAGTTCTTCTCATCGTGGAGATGGAAGGTTTCTGACAGACAACCATACACCAGAGAGAACCTCCTAAGGGCAATGGAGCTGGCCTGTGGTGACATCCCAGTGGAGGCCTTACAAGGATGGATTCGCCATTCCAGCGCGTTTTTCCCGCGGTGCCTGGCAAGAGACAATACAGCCCGCGATGTGGATGAGGTGATGTGGCCCGATGCAGCTCAGCGGCATGATGCCGCACAGAGTGTGTGTGTGTGTGTGTGTGTGTGTGTGTGTGTGTGTGTGTGTGTGTGTGTGTGTGTGTGTGTGTGTGTGTGTGTGTGTGTGTGTGTGTGTGTGTTGTGAATAAAGTAAATAAAAAAAATTCACACCCTGCTCATGTTTTCAAGAATACTGTTGTGTGCAACAGATTCTGTATTTGCATTGAGTTGTGTTACAGTAGTGTACATGCAGAATGTTCTATAGATTTATACTCTTCATATGAAACTCACAAATCTAAACGCCTACTCCTCTGCAGAGATCTAAGAAGATCCGTAACTGTAAAGTTTCTAAAAATGGACAAATTGGCAGTTATGAAACAAAGAACCTTCTCACAAATTGAGCGTTGTGTTTTCAGTTGTTTTGCTGTAGTGTGTAACGATGTGTGTAGTGTTTACATTTTTGAAAGCTTCGAGCTGCTCTTTTGGTGTGAAAGTTTGAGTTTTGAAGTGAGAAGGTGTGGTTGTGTTTATGTAGTTTTAGAAAAGGGTGTTGTGTTTAGACGTTGGGGAACATGGAGGAAACGTTTGTGAAATGAGTTTTAGCATTTGAGAAAAACTGTAATATACAACAAAGGTTGGTGGGGAAAATAAAGTTATATTTTTCAGAAAAACAATGATCTTACAGTTTTTCCCAATTGTTTGCACACATTTTCTGGTACTTGAGACACAATGACCACAACATGTAACCAAGTAACCAACCCAACCAATTTTGCGAAACGACAAGCACAATTCCTGCTTTGCACTCAAATTTCAAATCTAAAACACACTTTTCTCAAAACACTACACACAATTCTCTGCTGTTGGCACAATTTTCATACAGGAACTATCTTGTTCTCACAAGGAACACACAGCTACTCAAATGTGCACACTGACTCATCACGAGGGCAAACACCCATCACACAGTTTTACAATCAGCAAACAGAACTTTAGCATAAAAGGGCAACAGGTGAGCTCTTCTGTGTTGGAGCAATGGATGCCAACTTTGGAAACAGAGGCAGAGCCAGAGGAGTGAGAGTAAGAGGAGGTGCAACAGGGTGCAATTTGAAGGAAACTCAGAAAGAGTCAAAGAATTGCGATATAACTATGTGCAAGTGAGTCCCGCAATTGATGCTTACACTCAACACTGTGTACAGTAAATTATACATGTTTCAATATTGTAATCATCATGAATGTGCTTCACAATAGTGACCACTCCATGTTTATTTCTGATACTGTCATGTGTGTTTCAGAGAGTCCTTGAGCTTGAGACAGCAGCAGTGGAGCACCAGTTCATCTTCATTGATGAGGTTGGATTCATCCTCACAAAAAGACGAAAGAGGGGAAGGAATATCATTGGCCAGCGTGCCATTGTTGAAGTCCCTGGCCAGCGCGGAGGGAACATCACAATGTGTGCAGCGCTTGGCTACCATGGCATCATCCATCACCATGCTACCCTTGGCCCCTACAACTCCGCCCATCTCATCACATTCCTGGACACCCTACATAACACACTCATTCCACCAGAGCAGGTAGGTGGTCCAGAACAGCCCAGGTATGTTGTCATTCGGGACAATGTAAGTTTCCACCGGGCTGCTGTGGTTCATAACCGGTTCACTGGCCACCCACGCTTTTTAGTTGTTTATCTCCCTCCATATTCTCCATTCCTCAATCCCATTGAGGAATTGTTTTCTGCATGGAGATGGAAGGTGTATGACCGACAGCCACAAACCCGTATACCTCTTCTCCAAGCTATGGAGGACGCATGTGGAGATATAGCAGCTGATTCTTTTCATGGCTGGAATCGCCATGCTAGGAGATATTTCCCCCGCTGCTTGGCCAGGGACGACATGTGGATGAGGCGCTGTGGCCCGACCGCAACAGAAGAGAGGAAGCAGCATAGTTTTATTGTTTTACTGTAACTGTATACAGTAAATTTCTGTTGGATGGAGTTTATGTGTGCAACTTTGTGTTGGTTGGGAATGGGAAAAACATTGTGTTCAATGTTTTGTGGGAAAAATAAAATAATTTCTACCATGTATTTGTGTGTTCAGAGTGTAAAAACAATATTCTGAAATAACAACACATGCATGCATATACTGTCTGTGGTATAGTAGGTGTAACACTGAACCGTAGAGGCTTTAGTCATCATGATGAATGGAGAAGAAGTGTTTTCCATTCATCATGGTGTTTAACATTGAGCACATGAGTGTTCTGCTGGTTCTTATAAATGTCTGTTCATATGATGGTTTGTGTGTCATTTGACAACAAAATCACATTTTGAGGAGAAAGTACATTGTTTTGAATGTGAAGTTTAATTTTGCAGGTTAAGTGAGGGGTTTTGCCCATTGTGTGTGTATTTTCTGGATTTGTGTGTAGAGTTCTGAAAATATGGGACAAGCTTTCAGAAAATGTGTGTAAACAATTGGGAAAAACTGTAACACAGAGATTGAGCGGTAATCCAGAACTGCTTTTGTTTAATACACCGGTCTGGAGGAATCAAAGGTCTTTGTTCAACAGGTTTGAATCAGCAGGTGATTGTTGAGCAGGAGAATCAAGCACTGGATCAGGTGCGTTGGAGCACAGAAACAACATAAACACGCTGGAAAGGAGATTGTGAGGTCTGGGGGTGGAGAGTGCGGGTCTAAACCCTCACCTACATGAGGTTCTTCTTCCCAGTGGCTGGGAGGGCATAAGGAGGAGCTCCTCATCAAAATGAGTCAGCTGCTGTGGTTCGGGGACACCACCTGATCTGTGGAGGTCCACTGGGAGGAGGCCAGGACACACAAGGACAACAGACGAACCAGCAAAAGACACAGGACCGACAGGGCTTTACTACACTTAGCAGGTGATCAGGTTAACGAGAGGCAGGTGCAACCATTAAACACAAGGGGAGACGAGAGGCAACCAGGGCTGGGAAGCAGAGCTGACACTGTGATTCATTTGCTCCACTGCGCCATCAACAGGACTTTTCAAAAATACCAAATAGTATACTAAAATATTATGAAAATGTAAATTAAATCAATGATCGTGATCGCACTGGAATTTAGAACAGGAAAAAGTTTTAAATGAATCTCTATGTGTGTGTGTGTGTGTCTGACTAATGGAAATTTTACAGATTATTTATTCTGGAAAAGGGGGCAGAAGTGATGTTTTTCTTCATTCTGCTCCTTTTCGTTCAAATTTGATTTTTTGTTATGTTTTTCTTATTGTTCACAAGTTTTATTTGTTTTTATTTTGAATGAAAAAAAGAAAAAAAAAAGATTGTGACAGGAAACATGACATAACCACCAGATTTTAGCCTGAAGAAACTTTTGACCCTCCCACTGTCCTGATGGGTGTGACCCCGCGAGGAAAGTTGACCATTGAGCAATCTGCAAGCTTCAAATGATTGTCGTTCAGGGCACACACACACACACACACACACTCACCACACACACACACACTCACCACACACACACACTCACCACACACACACACACATGCACACACACACACACACACACACACACTCACACACACACACACATGCACACACACACACACACACACACACACATGCACACACACACACACACTCACCACACACACACACACACACACACATGCACACACACACACACATGCACACACACACACACACACTCACCACACACACACACACACACACATGCACACTCACACACACACACATGCACACACACACACACACACACACACACATACACACACACACACACACACACACACACACACACACACACACACACATTAACACACATGCACACACACACACACTCACCACACACACACACATGCACACACACACACACACACACACACACACACATGCACACACACACACACACACACACACACACACACACACACACACATTAACACACACACACATGCACACACACACACTCACCACACACACACACATGCACACACACATACACACTCACCACATGCGCACACACACACACACACACACACACACACACACACACACACACACACACACATGCACACACACACACACACACACACACATTAACACACACACACTCACCACACACACACACATGCACACACACACACACACACTCACCACATGCGCACACACACACACACACACACACACACACACACACACACACACATTAACACACACACACACACACACACACACACACACACACACACATTAACACACACACACACACACACACACACACACACACACACACACACACACATTAACACACACACACACACACACACACACTAGGATGAGACCACGGAGATGAGAAATGGTTGCAGACACATAAAAGTGACGAAATAATCTGTGACTGAAGAGAGGAAACACCTGCAGACGTGAATCAGACAACAAAACAACAAACAACAAGCTTCTGTTTGATGTCCCTCTTACAATGACACCTGCTGCAGGTTCAAAGGTCATGATTTCAGGAGAGGAGGAGGAACAGCCTTAATCAGAGTTGGACAAGAAGCTGGTTTGAGTTTTAAACTCATCTTATTATCGAGCAAATCAAACTGAACGTAACCTCTGAAACAGCGCCAGACTTTCTGATCGCCTTCATGTTTATGTTTGCTTTGTTTCCAGAAGCAACAGCAGACTGTAGGCCTGAGCTGGAGTCGGTCACATGACGAGTCGTGACTGGGCTAATGAGTGGAGGAGTCCCAAGTGTCGCCACGACTCACCGACGCTCCTCAGCCCAACTTCACTCGTCTCCCAGAGAGACGCTTGTCCATGACCACCAATATGTTTGACATCATCCCTTCATTCGTCTTTCCATCCATTCTTCTATCCATCCATCCATCTGTCCATCTATTCTTCTATCCATCCATCCATCTATTCTTCTATCCGTCCATCCATCTATTCTTCTATCCATCCATCCATCCATCCATCCATCCATCTGTCCATCTATTCCTCTATCCGTCTATCCATCTATTCTTCTATCCATCCATCCATCCATCTGTCCATCTATCCATCCATCCATCCATCCATCCATCTATTCTTCTATCCATCCATCCATCCATCCATCCATCTGTCCATCTATTCTTCTATCCATCCATCCATCCATCTATTCTTCTATCCATCCATCCATCCATCCATCTGTCCATCTATTCCTCTATCCATCCATCCATCCATCCATCTATTCTTCTATCCATCCATCCATCCATCCATCCATCTATTCTTCTATCCATCCATCCATCCATCTATTCTTCTAGCCATCCATCCATCCATCTGTCCATCTATTCTTTTATCCATCCACCAATCCATCCATCCATCCATCTGTCCATCTATTCTTCTATCCATCCATCCATCATCCATCCATCCATCTGTCCATCTATTCTTCTATCCATCCACCAATCCATCCATCCATCCATCTTTCCATCTATTCTTCTATCCATCCACCAATCCATCCATCCATCCATCTGTCCATCTATTCTTCTATCCATCCATCCATCTGTCCATCTATTCTTCTATCCATCCATCCATCTGTCCATCTATTCTTCTATCCATCCATCCATCCATCCATCTGTCCATCTATTCTTCTATCCATCCACCAATCCATCCATCCATCTGTCCATCTATTCTTCTATCCATCCACCAATCCATCCATCCATCTTTCCATCTATTCTTCTATCCATCCATCCACCAATCCATCCATCCATCCATCTGTCCATCTATTCTTCTATCCATCCATCTGTCCATCTATTCTTCTATCCATCCATCCATCCATCTGTCCATCTATTCTTCTATCCATCCACCAATCCATCCACCCACCAATCCATCCATCCATCCATCTGTCCATCTATTCTTCTATCCATCCATCCATCTGTCCATCTATTCTTCTATCCATCCATCCATCCATCCATCTGTCCATCTATTCTTCTATCCATCCACCAATCCATCCATCCATCTGTCCATCTATTCTTCTATCCATCCACCAATCCATCCATCCATCTTTCCATCTATTCTTCTATCCATCCATCCACCAATCCATCCATCCATCCATCTGTCCATCTATTCTTCTATCCATCCATCTGTCCATCTATTCTTCTATCCATCCATCCATCCATCCATCTGTCCATCTATTCTTCTATCCATCCACCAATCCATCCACCCACCAATCCATCCATCCATCCATCTTTCCATCTATTCTTCTATCCATCCACCAATCCATCCATCCATCTTTCCATCTATTCTTCTATCCATCCATCCATCTGTCCATTTATTCTTCTATCCATCCACCAATCCATCCATCCATCCATCTGTCCATCTATTCTTCTATCCATCCACCAATCCATCCATCCATCCATCCATCCATCCATCTTTCCATCTATTCTTCTATCCATCCACCAATCCATCCATCCATCCATCCATCTTTCCATCTATTCTTCTATCCATCCATCCATCTGTCCATTTATTCTTCTATCCATCCACTAATCCATCCATCCATCCATCCATCCATCCATCCGCTCCAGGGCAGAAGGTTATTTCTTTTTTGAACAACAGTTTTCCTGTGAGCTGGTCGGGGTCCCACAGTAGATCCAGAAGGATGAGGAGGTTCTTCTCCATCTTCAGGTCCGGTTCTGTGAAACCAGAACATAATTCGTCTGACAGCAGAACGCCACCAGCAGCCCTGCAGGGTAAACTCGACTGAACAGTTCATGAGCACAGCAGTGGAAGGTTCTCCTCCTCTTACCCCCCACCCCCACCCTGGAAGGTTTACGGCCAAGTGCACTCAGCTCCGGTCTCAGAGGAAAAATCGGAAGAATTTCACAAACCTTCCTATTCCAAACTGACTTTTAGAGAAAGAGATGAATTTCCTCCTCAGATAAGCTGCTGCTTGCAGCTGACGGGGGAAACTCCCAGCAGTCCCTGAAGTGCACACAGAGACGTTTCTCAGCAGGACTCCGGTGGACGTTCTGGTTGGAAACGAGTGTTCATCAGGTAGACCTTTGATTTTATTCTTGCAGCAGTCTGAAAGTTCAGCAGAGGTGAGTTTGTAAAATAAAACCTTTACTGGATGACAGAGGGTCTCTGAACTTCCTTTGATCCTTCACAATAAGAGTCTCTGAGCACCTGAAGCACATAGATGTGTTTATTATCATGTGAGCACTGATTTTAACATTTAGACCAAAATGAGATGAAAGAAAACAGATTTTATAGAATCATAAATCAGCCTTTTGAATAATATTTATGTTTCATAGCTGCAGGTTGTTGGATTCAAAAACATCTCAGCTGAAACGAGACGTGACTCTTTGTCCTGACGGAGCAAATAAACCAGACCCCCCACCACCACCACCACCACCTACACACACACACGCACGCACACACACACACACGCACACACACACGCACACACACACCCACACACCCACACCCACACCCACACACACACACACGCACACACGCACGGACACACGCACACGCACACACACGCACACACCCACAAACCCTCACCCACACCCACACCCACACACACACACGCACACACACACCCACACACCCACACCCACACCCACACACACACACACACACACACACACACACATACACACACACACACACACACACACACTGTAGACACAAACATGTTAGTTTTAACTTGGAGGAGGAAAAACAAATGCTTCCATTTAAATATAAACTTAAATTGTTGGTTTATGACTGAAGGTTTGAGATGAAGTCCTCCTGGAGGTGTTTAGGGACGTTTCCTGATTCGAGGAATGTTTTTAGGACTTTATGGAACAAAACAAACACTGTCAGCTGTGGACACCTCTGTATTCCTGCAGGCCTTTGATCAGGTAATTGCTCCTCAGCCCCCAGAGTTAGCATCCCTCATGTGTTGCCATGGCGACCACCTCTCCAGCATCCATCTGCCCGCTGCCTTTTAAGGTGGACTCCGGCGCTACGAGGCCGGGAGCGCTGAAGGGACAAGGCAGATGCTGTGTGTGTGTGTGTGTGTGTGTGTGTGGGGGGGGGTATTATTGTCTCAAATCTGTGGAACAAAGATACGGTTTGTTCTGTTAAATCCAAACAGAGTCATTGTGGGTTACAGATGCAGCTGATGAATGTGATGAGCGGATTGTGATCCATCGGAGGAGAGAGCCGTCGGATGAAACCTCTGAGGAGGTTTGCATTGGATTAGGGAATCATCCGAATTCCTTCTGCGACAGATTTCTCTTCACTCCATCCTAGCTTTAATATTTTTATGTAGATGTCATTTTAAAAGATAATAATGTCCATGTTTGCTGTCCTTGATTCTACGTATCAGTAGTGGTTAAATCAAGGATAATAAAACTAACGGTGAAAAATAAGAATCCCCTGCAAAATCTGGTAATCCAGCTCAGACTGAGAGACCATCTAAAGGCTCAGAACCCTTCTTAGGTGTTCTTCAGCTCATGAGAGTGTAACACTTTGAGTTTAGAACAGTTTACTTTTTCACAATATTCTAAAAGTCTGAGATGCTGAATGTGGGGTTTCCATCAGCTGTGAGTCACGTCCATCACAGTTACAGCAAATAAAAGCTGAAACATCTGGCTTCGCATGGAATGAGTCTGTTTAGTAGGTCAGATTAGAACATAAATGAACTTTTAAGCCAGATTCTCGTTCTTCTAGTTCATTCTTTCATCCATTTTACAGGAAACCAGAAACAGGTAAAGCATTAAAGCAGACAGTAATCCTAATTTTAATCCCATTAATGAGGGTTGGGATCTCAGCAGATTAAGAGGAACAAAGATCATGTTTTAGAAATGTTGAGGGTCTGACCTCATGAGGAAATTACTATGCAGTGATTTTCTCCAAAATGACTGTGCTTAAATTGCTTTGAAAAGCAAATAATCACATCAGCGCCAAGAAACTTCATTTCCCATGATGCTTTGCACACGGAAGCATTGTGATGACGTCACCGCCTAATACCAGAAACACATTCTGTGCATGTGTGGGAGTCAGCGGAGCTTTCCCGCGAACTCAGACTATAAATCATCAGGAAAGACAAAGGAACCCCGTTCTTTTGCCCAGGATACCTGGCGGTAAGGACACGCTTGTCGAACGCTCCGACTCCCTTGAGCACGCGGAAGCTCTAAGTGCCCAAGTTGAGCCACGCAACCGCTGGAACGCCACTCCAACTCCATCGGGACCTGACTGGGAACGAGCGGAGCTCCATCCAGCTCTCAGAGACGCTGTAAGTTGTCAAACTCAGCACAAAAGAAACTTCGTTCTCTTTGTGTCCAGCCCGTGGAGAAACACTCACGGAGAACGCCAAACAACGGAGAAAGCATCAAACCGACGGATGACGCTGAAAACTGCGGAGAAACACGGAGAACCGTCAAATCAAACAGCGGGGGACGCCTTGCTGTTCTGGTGATCAGAAAACTCATTTCTCTCTCTCCTTTTCCTCTCCCGTTTCCTCTATAGTCCAGAATAAGCAATAAAACCGCGCTATTGCTTAAAAAGTAGCTTCGTGTTTTCCTCTTTCGTTCCCAAACACGTCCGTCAGGTCATTTTGAAAGAATAAACTGCTTATTTATCATTGTTTGAATATCTTTAAATGTTTCGGCCATGGCCAGGCTGATAAACTAAAAGATATTAACTTGTGATTAATCTTTTGTGTTGTTTCATGATCCTTTGAAATGTTTTGAGTGATTTAAGGTTAAGTTACTACTGATTCTAAGTGCTTTGGAAGTTAAAGTGCAAGTTGCCACCCACACTTTAGCCAGACAAAGGGGTCAGCCATCTTGTATTCAAGACTCCATTTTGAATCCATACACACACACACACACACTACTCCTTTGTGAGAACAAAGGACCCCATTCATACATCCTCCATCACACGCAAACACATCCATCTTCAATTATATCACATGGTTATTATTCATTTATGCCACTGTTTATTCATTTGACAAATTGTTAATTAAACGTTATAAAATTCAGATTTTCGTCTCCAGTAGCTTTTTTGTGTCGAAGAGAAGTCTCTGCTCCGAGGATTCTACGAACTTCAAGAAAGACTGATAAGAGTTTTGGATTCAATTTTTCCCCGGTTAAAGGGGAATGGTGCCCCGTATATCTAAGAATATCTTAATTAATTAATAAATCAGTAAATATTCCCATATTTACAGAATTTATTGAAGAATCCAAAAGTAAGTTAAAGCTTACAAATTGTTCGCTCCTAATAACCCCAACAGAAATATTCCATGACTTAAACAACAAATTCTATTCTAGGTTTTTAACATCACCGGAACTTCATAAAGTCCACCTTTAAACCTGAGTCTCTGTTATTTAGAAATGTTGAAAATGGATATATTTATTTATTTAATTAATTAATTAATTAAATAAATATATCCATTTTATTACTTACAGTTTTTTTCGATTGCTTAAATTTAAAAAGCAAAAATGAGGCACAATTTTCACAACCTCTACTTCAATTCCCAATCGCCTGACTCCATTTATCACTACTTAAGATTTCCTTATCATATTAGAACTCTGATTTTCCTCCTTTACACTCTGATGTCAATTTCACATCATCTTGCTGTCAAAACACAACACACAATTTTCACGTTTACACACACTTGTCAAACAAACTCTCAAAGCTTCAATCAACAACACACAAATATTCAAATCTCTAAACTTTCATGTCCGGTGAGAAATTTGCAATCAGGGACTGCAGCATAAAAGTAAGTTTCCACAAGGCTACCCAGGTGTATGAGTGGTTTCAGGACCCTCCCCCTTCCTCAATCCCACTGAGGAGTTTTCCTCAGCCTGGAGGTGGAAGGTGTACGAAAGGAATCCACAGAGCCAGGTCCCACTGCTTCAAGCCATGGAGGAGGGAGGCTTGTAGAGTTGTGGCCTTTGAGGCCTGTCAGGGCTTCATGAGGCACTCGGGGCGGTACTTCCAGCTAGGGCTGCTCGATTATGGCAAAAATAATAATCACGATTATGGTGACTGAAATTGAGATCACGATTATTTAGGACGATTTTTCAATTTATGTTGATTTTATTCGTTTTTATTCAGTCATAAAACTACTCAGGGCACAATCAGGACAAAAATAAGAAACAAGATGATCACTAAAATAACTCCTGATTCCTAGTATAAAAAGACCAATATACTTATAGCTCATAGTCTATGACCCAAGGGCTATAGACCTTGGTTTAACTCATGTAAGTATAACCAGTACAGACCCAAATAGCAATATCTTGCAAATACTGACAGCAAGAATTATACAGTGGCATTTATAACAAATAAACGCAAATAAATTGATGTTCATAAAATGTTGCATAACATTTATTTAGTCGTGTCAAGGTGCTGTAGGAGCGTGCACTAGCACCGTGTCCTCAGAGAGATTAGTCATTAGTTATCAGCGTGAGGAACTTATTTCTACCTTATTTATAAACTATTTATTTACAGGTCCATCAGTTAATGTAATAATTGTCCCAACCACAGCTGCACCCCCCACCCCCCAACCCGGTCTCAGCAATCAAGGGCAAACTGCACGTGTGTTTAGCACGCCGCACGTGCACATGTAGCCGTTTTTAGTGGCTCAGGAGTCCGCAGGTGCGGTGTGTGTCACTCACTCTGGTTAATCCAACAGGGAGCCGGCTCTGAGAGCCGTTTCTTTAGCGACCGACACATCACTACATCATTCCCTTTCCTAATGTCCTGAAGAACGGTCCGGAGCGCAGGCGGAGTGTTTAGCTAACCTGCAGGAAATGTCGACGACAGTTATCCAGAAAGTAGCTAAGGGTTCCCAGAGATGTTTCTGAGGTGTTTGCTAGGTACTTTTAAGTTAAAAAGTCAAGAAGGGGGTCTGAAAAGCTGCTAGAAATAGCGTCAAAGTCACTAAGTTGGCAACACTGTGGGAGGAGCGCTTCATTTGCAACTCAGGGCAGCGCAAGCGGGAGGAGCAAATAATCGGCTTGTTTTGTTTTTTATAATTGTTCAAAACTCAGATCGTAATCGTGATTAAAATTCGATTAATTGAGCAGCCCTACTTCCAGTGCTGTTTGGACCAGGAGGACATCGCCTGTGATGTTGATGAGGCCCTCTGGCCAGACAGAGACCAGAGGCATGATGCCCCATGATTATGCTTGAATGGGAGAGGGGGTGGAGGTGGTTACTGTAACTATAAAAATAAAATGTTTTGTCTCAAAATTTGTGTGATGTCTAATGTTTGTCTCAGAGAAAAGTGGGCACTGTCATACATTCAGTGTGTAATTCATTGGGTTCCATTTAGACGATTGTGTTTTCAGTTTTGCTCTTCAGTGTTCTTCCCATGCTTGGTAGTGTTCACCCAAAGGCTACTTGTGTTTAAGCGATGAGTGGTATGTGTGTGTCATGTGAAAATGTGGCTGTGTTTACCAAATGAAAACACGTGTTCCATTTTGGGAACATGTTACGATATGTGGTGGCAGGGTTTTGTTGCAAAGGGAAGCCACGGTTTAGGAATTTGTGTGTGCAGTTTTGAAAAACGCGTTTTAGCAATCGAAAAAAACTGTAATGTATTCATTTATTTATTTATTGTTTTTATTACTCTTTAATTGAAAATCAGTGCATTTAAAATGTGTTATTTGATATTTCCCCTGTTGTTCGTAGAGATTCCTAAAGGTTTTTAGACCCAAAGATGTTTCCATGGTTTCCATGGTTACTGATCTACAACTTTTCATACTTTAAAAGTTTTTTTTTCCAACAAGTGAATCTAGTAACTCTGAAGAGTTCTCTATGCCCCCCCCCCCCCCTCCCCCTCCGACCTGCTGCTCCAGATCTTCACTGATGGAGCTCATTCCTCATCATGTTGGCTTCATGTTCGTCCTCCTGCCCCTGATGGGGGACAACAAGCAACAAGTTCTCAGTGGGACTCGGGTCTGGACCTGAACCTGGACCCTACATGGTCCTGACCCACTTGGTTCGGAAATCATCGCTCTGGCTCGGTGCTCCATCGTGCTGGAGAAGATCAGACTGTTGTCGGATGCTTGAAGGAGTTTATTCATGGCTGATGAGGCTAAACAGGGAGTGAGTCCTGCACCACCTACAGAGGAACGACAGTCCCACCGAGGGAGGAAACCTGCTCACCAGAGCTCAAATCTTCAGGCACAAAGAAGCAAACGTTTTTCAGAGCTAAAGAATAAATGAAAATGGTTTTTAAAATCTGAAGGTTTCTGTATTTTTGCACAAAATCCAGACACACATAATTAGCTGTTGCTGTTTATATCTTGTCTTAATATTGTTGTTAGTACCGCATGAGACGATTCTCGTTGTTAATTCAGTTTGTTTAATAGGAGAACCCAGCAGGGACAGGAGTGGTAACTGAAGCATCAGCTACATCCTGCTGCTGGACGCAACGTCCGCCAAAGTTTGAGTCGATGAGCCGACGTCTAATTTGGATTAAATCTAATAGTTTGGACTAAACGGATTATTTTATTTGCTGCTGTGGCCCCCAGACTCTGGAACTCTCTCCCCCTGAGCCTGAGATCAGTGGACTCAGTGGTCTCCTTTAAAAAGCAGCTGAAGACTCACTTGTTCAAGCTGGCTTTTGTATGACCTTCTTCACCTCTCTCTCTTTATTCTGCTCTCCCCACCTATTCCACCTTCCTCAGGATCCACTGGTTTCCCTCTTTCCTGTTCTCTCTCTCTCTCTCTCTTTCTTAACATTTTTTCTTTTAAATCGCAATTGCTTATTCTTGCTCATTTTAAATATATTTTTAAACATTTTCGAAATGCTTTTTTATATTTTTAAATTTTTTATATTTTTTGTTTTTGTTTTTGTGAAGCGCCTGGTGATTTTTATCTTGAGAGGCGCTATAGAAATGATATTTTCTTCTTTCTTCTTCTTCTTTAATTCACACATCAGATGGAGGGAATCAGAAACGTTTTATTTTGTTTTGTTTTTAGCTGATCAGGAAGAAGGATGAAGGTGTCATCCTCATCCTCTCTTCTTCAGCAGGGCTAAGATGTGGGCTCTGCAGCCAACCCGGTTCTGGGTGGGTTCGTTTGGAGGCGCCGCAGGAACAGAAGCAACATGTTTAATGGCATCATTTGCATTCCTTCCCAGCTGTGAACGTGACCGTTTTAACATCCTGCTGCTTAATCACCACTTACCAGACGTTAGACGGTGTGTCAGTGCTGCAGCTGCTCACGTGAGCCGTTTTAACTCAACCTGCTTTAAATTTGACTCGAACTTTAAGAAAAATGGGAGAATTTTTACAAAATTGTGCTTTTTTGATCCAAATTCCCCAGATTTTACACCTGAAAGAAATTCTTTAATTTAAATGATCATTTTTTCTGCTTCTGCAGAGTTATAAAAACTGTTATCCACTAAAAACAAGAAAAACCTGAGAGAAAAGATGAAAAAGCTACTTATTTTATTAGTTTACAGAACAGAAACATGGAGCTTCAGTCAGACCATCATAGCTTTCTAGAGACGTCTGATGATCGGAGAGACAGAAGTCAGTCAGCTGCGTCTCTCTGGACCCGGATGTCAGATCCGGGCACTGCTGAGTCCGGGACACGCGGGACATTATGAGACTAGAACATGCGACCTTCACGGTTTGCAGAAATAACACTTGATGATTTTCTTGAAGGCGCTCTGGAAGTCCTTGTTGAAGTAGGCGTAGATGATGGGGTTGAGCAGAGAGTTGGAGTAGCCCAGCCAGTTGATCACGTCCTCCAGCCAGCCCGGCATGTAGCACGACTCCTGGCAGAACGGCATGACGAGCGCCACGATGAAGAAGGGCAGCCAGCAGAGGATGAAGGTGCCCATGATGATGCCCAGAGTCTTCACCGTCTTGCGCTCACGCGCCAGCGCGATCTTCCGCTTGGCCTCGGTGGCCTTCTCGTGCCTGCTCTCGAACAAAGGCACGGAGCTCGGGGTGTTGGGCAGCGGCAGGGTGCATTTGGAGCTGCTGTGGACCTCGATGATCTCCAGAGACTCGCCGTCCTCCGCGTGCTTCACTGCGCCGTTGGCGCTCGGCAGCGGCCTCGGCTCCACGCTGCGCTTCCAGCTCTTCCCCTGCGAGTCTCCGGGAGGCTTTTTGTGGAACAGCGCGGGAGACAGCGCGAGGCACGAGTCAGAAACTTTCTTTTTCTCAGTTTTACGCACAGTCCTCCGTATCCGGAACCGCGCGGCTTTGAAAATCCTTCCGTACAGAACCAGCATCAAGGTCAGGGGGATGTAGAAAGCCCCAAAGGTGGAGTATATCGTGTACCAGGGGTCTTGTCTTATCTTACACTCCTTTGGGTTGGCGCTGTCCGCGGCCACGCTGCTGGGCTGGGAGCGCATCACCAACATCGGCGGCACTGAGATAGAGAAACCGACCAGCCAGGTGACGCTGATCAGAACCGCAGCTCGCCTTGGTGTCCTCTTCTTCATGTATTCAATGGGTTCTGTGATGGCCCAGTACCGGTCCAGAGCGATAGCGCACAGGTGCA